>NC_057806.1:507390377-507511287 GCF_018294505.1 Triticum aestivum | reverse complement strand
AAAATAGTACAGATGGATAGATTGGATTTTTCTGATCATTTTTCATATATAATTTGTCCAATTTGGAGTTACAGAATAAAAGTTATGAATTGTTGAAGTTTAAATAATATTCTGGAATTTCCTGATTTAATTTAAATCCAGAAAATCAATTACTGCGTCAGCCTGACGTCAGTGTGACGTCAGCAGGTCAACGGAACAGGTCTGGGTCAAACCTGACAGTGGGTCCCGCATGTCAGGGTGATTATTTTAATTAAAATTTAATTAAAACTAATCCTGTTTAATTAACAGGGCTGGGCCCCACCTGTCATTGACTCAGGGGAGTCAACCAGGGCCCACCCGTGGTCAAAGTCAAAGTCGGCTGCCGGCGTTTAGCCGCCGGCGAGCCCGACGCGGCGGCGGGAGTGGTTTTGGCCATTTCGGCCACCAAATGGGTCGCGGAGACCACCGGAGTGGAGCTGAGGACAAACCGCAGCTCTTGGCGGAGTCCGTTGGGGTCAGGGTGGCCGGAGTTGGCGCCGGCGACGACTTTGGCGGCCACCGGGGTTCGGTCGAGGATGAACTTGGCGCTAGAGGGATCGGTGAGGCTCGTGGAGTGGCTAGCTAGGTGCTGTGGGACTCGATGAGCAAGATGGACACCATCTTGTGGCCGGAGTGTGGCCGGAAGCACGTCGGCGACGAGGTCCGCGACGGTGCGGGCGTGTGATCCTCGTGCGGTGGCTACACGGCTCGGGAATGAGAGAGAGAGGGTCGGAGGAGTAGCTAGGCTCACAGCGTTCCCGTAGAGGCCACCGGCGAGGTCGGGGACGAGCTGAGGCAGCGACGGCGTTGAAAGGGATCTCCGGCGACGGTGAGCTCGGGCGAGGTCGGTGCGGTGGTCTCGGGCCGCTCGAGCACACGGGGCTCGGCTAGCTCGATGAAGTGGACGGCGGCGAAGCTCGTGGACACGGTGGCACGGCGTGGGGTGGACGGAGGGCGTGGCTACGGCGAGGGGGTGGCGGCGATGGCGTCGGCCATGGCTGGGGCGTGCGAGGGGGAGGAGCTGGAGAGGAGAGGGGGTGTCTGGGAGGTTCGGGGGAGAGAGGGAGGCCGGTTCACGGCGTTAGCCGGGCGAGGGAGGCGGCGAGGCGGCGAGCAGCTGCGTGGCGAGCTGCGGTGCCGCCGCCGAGCACCTTGGCTGCCTGCCTGGCAAGCCAAGCAGCTCGCTGGAGCGGTGGCCGGGCTGGGCCGGCCAGGTGGGCTGGCTGGTGGCGACAGGTAAGTTTTTTCCCTTTTTTTCCGTTTTCTGTTTTTATTTAATATATCTGCAACTTTGTTGAATTTAATAAAATACCTAGGCAACTTCAAAAATCACCAAACTATTCCTGGCCCATAGTTGGATTATTTCCAACATGAAACATTTTAGTTTGGAGATATTTGAGCATTTAAATATTTTATATTATTTTAAATGCCCAAATTCAAATATTTATGATTTAATTGAAAAACCCTAGGATGGCCTAGGAAAATGTGCACCACTTTTGGCAGAGGTTCTGAACCAAGACAAAAATGATGGGCATTTTAGAAGGGCATTTCAGGTTCATTGAAAAATTATTTTAGTAACCCTAGTTGGTTTCAGAGGGGACTGGGGGTTCTGTCATCCCCATTTCAAGTTTCTGATGAAAGAGTAAACATGATGCAACACTCTAATGCATGACTAGCTAGGGTGTGACATTTTGTGTAGCTCACATGTTAACATATTTCTTCGTGAAATATTATACATTTGTGGTATGTATCGATATGAACATATGTATAAAAACCTATGATTTTTTCAAACATTGAACTATGGTTTTTGATATTTTTAAAATTCAGGCTCCAAAATGCCACACTCGCAAAACCTATCAAGATAAACAGGAATGCAATTGCTAAATTAGCAATAATAAGCGACCTTCCAAAAAGTGCTACAATTTTGGGAAAATGTAACCCATTCATATGAACATAAGTGTAATTCCACCCAAAACCAAGTTTGAACAAGTTCCCCAAAAATGGAAAACTCAATAAAATAATAGTAAAAATAATTCGTTTGAGCACATGCTTAGCACGCACGTGCACAATGCAATACAGTACAAACTCATACAACACAAATCATTATTACATTCATACATCAGAACAACAAATAGCTAAGTGGCTTTATTTCACTATTTAAGAATATTGGCCCCAGCGCCTACTAGTTCCCAGCTAGCAACTTTGCATCAGTTATCATTTTGTCCTTTTTCCTCCGACTTCTTGCCAAGCTCCAGTATCATATTGGCAGCGCCAGAGCACCTCGCATCATGTGGGATCGGAAGAGGATTGCCAGTGGTGCTCATCTCCAAATCGGTGAATTTAAAACGTACTTCACCGATGTGCATTCCTCAAAAGATAGGAGATTGACTAGTGAACCAGTGTTCGAAATACAGTCTGTAACTATGAATGAAAGAAGATGGCACTAAATCAAACAACAGTTCCTGGTGATTGCTAGGTGGATACCTATTCAATTCTTGACAAGTGGAATGCAATGAAGTGACTAGAGGTGATCTCTTATAGATCGTACAATGGCGCAAAACATGTCTTTCGTAACCATCGATCGAACCATGGCGTTGATTAAACCTAACAACTGAACAGGGCATATACAAGTGGTTTATAGATCTTGCCACTTGAAAATTCTTTGGCCCAAGCATGCTAAGCATACTACACCATGTATGCTAACAGTTCAATGCTTGATACTAAGGGAATACTATAGGGATTGGATTCAATAAACGCTAATAAGGAAGTACGTGGCACAAGACCCATTTGGATGGAATTCTTTATTACTGTGCCTATATGGTCCATGAACCCAATGCTTGTCCATTTGAAAAATTAAAGAGATATGATAAATGTATTTACACATACCGTCTGCTAGTGAAGGTACTACTGTGTATCTAGGGGCCATCCAATCACAATCACAGAAGATCTCATCTGGCTCCTCCATTGACAGGTGTCAAAGAAACATATTACATTTAAAAATTTAATGCATCCATTCAGCACAAGGTTTCTTATCATGCATTTATCGCGTTGGCAAAGTGCCTCCTTCAAGTTCAATCCCATCGTGTTAGTGCTCTTATTTTTGCCATCATGGCCTAAGAAAGTAAGATTGGCAACTTTCATTATATTTGAGCCAGGTTCCTCATATTTCTCCATTATTGACAACACTTGTGTTGTCATCTTCTCTTCTGCAAAAGGTTTTAACATGATGAGTAAAGGAAATGTCGAACTCATATAAAAATAACTTTCCAAAATTTTCCACACTTCTAGTGAACTACAAAAAAACAAATTCATAACACTGATAATGGTGAATAGTACATGCATTGGTAATTATTAAAAATTTCACAAAATTTTCATTTTTGTGTAGCTCACATGTTAACATATTTCATCGTGAAACATTATACACTTGCGGAATGCATCCATATGAAGATATGTATAAAAACCTATGATTTTTTCAAACTTCGAACTATGGTTTTTGATATTTCTAAAATTCAAGCTCCAAAATGCCTCACTCGCAAAACCCATCAAGATAAACATGAATGCAATTGCTAAATTAGCAATAATAAGCAACCTTCCAAAAAGTGATACAATTTTGGGAAAATGTAACCCACTCATATGCACATAAGTGTAATTCCACCCAAAACCAAGTTTGAACAAGTTCCCCAAAAATGGAAAACTTAATAAAATAATGGTAAAAATAATCCGTTTGAGCACATGGCTAGCACACACGTGCACAATGCAATACAGTGCAAACTCCTACAACACAAATCATTATAACATTCATACATCAGAACAACAAATAGCTAAGTTGCTTTATTTCAATATTTACGAATATTCGCCACACCGCCTACTAGTTC
Source organism: Triticum aestivum (assembly GCF_018294505.1). Taxonomy (NCBI): domain Eukaryota; kingdom Viridiplantae; phylum Streptophyta; class Magnoliopsida; order Poales; family Poaceae; genus Triticum; species Triticum aestivum. The sequence continues at coordinate 507,507,394 of NC_057806.1, read as the reverse complement.
CCAGCTAGCAACTTTGCATCAGTTATCATTTTGTCCTTTTTCCTCCGCCTTCTTGCAAAGCTCCAGTATCATGTTGGCAGCGGCAGAGCACCTCGCATCATGTGGGGTCGGACGAGGATTGCCAGTGATGCTCATCTCAAAATCAGGGAATTCCAAATGTACTTTGCCAATATGCATTTCTCAAAAGATAGGAGGTTCACTGATGAATAAGTGTTCAAAAACAATATGTAACTATGAATGATTGAAGATGGGACTAAATCAAATATCAGTTCCTGGTTATTGCTAGGTGGATATGTATTCAATCCTTGACAAGTGGAATGCAATTAAGTGAGTAGAGGTGATCTCTTATAGATCATATAATGGCGCGACACATGTCTTTGGTAACCATGGATCAAACCGTGACATTGAATAAACCTAACACCTGAACAGGGCATAGACAAGTGGTTTATAGATCTTACCACTTGAAAATTATTTGGCCCAGGCATGCTAAGCATAGTACACCATGTATGCTAACAACTCAATGCTTGATACTAAGGGGACACTATAGGGATTGGATTCAATAAACGCTAATCAGGAAGTATGTGGCACAAGACCCATTTGTACGGAATTCGTTATTTTTATGCTATATGGTCCACGAACCCAATGCTTGTCCATTTGGAAAATTAAAGAGATCAGAGTAAATGTATTTACACATACCGTCTGCTAGTGAAGGTACTATTGTGTATCTAGGGGCCATCCAATCACAATCACAGAAGATCTCATCTGGCTCCTCCATTGACAGGTGTCAAAGATACAGATTGCATTTAAAAATTTAATGCATCCGTTCAGCAAAAGGTTTCTTACCATGCATTTATTGTGTTGGGAAAGTGCCTCCTTCAAGTTCAACCCCATCATGTTAGTGCTCTTGGTTTTGCCATCATCGCCTGAGAAAGTAAGATTGGAAACTTTCATTATATTTGAGCTAGGTTCCTCATATTTCTCCATTATTGACAACACTTGTGTTGTCATATTCTCTTCTGCAAAAGGTTTAAATATGATGAGTAATGGAAATGTCTAAGTCATATAATAACTTTCGAAAATTTGCCACACTACATAACAAATAAATTCATCACTCTGATAATGGTGAACAGTACATGCATTTGTAATTATTAAAAAATTCACAAAAATTTCATTTTTGTGTAGCTCACATGTTAACATATTTCATCGTGACACATTATACACTTGTGGAATGCATCCACATGAACATATGTATAAAAACCTATGATTTTTTCAAACTTTTAACTATGGTCTTCGATATTTTTAAAATTCAAGCTCCAAAATGCCTCACTCGCAAAACCTATCAAGATAAACATCAATGCAATTGCTAAATTAGCAATAATAAGCAACCTTTGAAAAAGTGCTACAATTTTGGGAAAATGTCACCCACTCATATGCACATAAGTGAAATTCCACCCAAAATCAAGTTTGAACAAGTTATCCAAGAAAAGGAAAACTCAATAAAGTAATGGTAAAAATAATTCGTTGGAGCACATGGTTAACACACACGTCCACAATGCAGTACAATACAAACTCATACAACACAAATCATTATAACACTCATACATCAGAACAACAAATAGCTAAGTCGCTTTATTTCACTCTTTACGAATATTGGGCACACCGCCTGTTGGGGATATTACTACTGGAGGTAAACCAACCTTATGTAACTCGGTTGACTCCTTGAAGATTAGAAGCCCATAAAGCTACAAGGATGATGGCACTTCATGGAAGCCCAAGGCCTGAAGGCGGGTTAAAGCCTATAAATGTAAACCGGCTTAGTCATGTAATTTGTATTGTAAGATAGGAAGGATAGAGACCGAGCTAGATACATTTATGATTCGGCTTGGGACTCTGTAAACCGGCGGGCGTTAACCTATGTATATAAAGGGACGACCGGGCAGCGGTTTTGGGACAGACAACAACTCGAGAGCCAGACAAAGTGGATTCGCCCCCTGGCCTTCGAAACCCTAGCAATACGAATCACAACTAGACGTAGGCTTTTACCTTCCTCGAAGGGGCCGAACTAGTATAAAATTCCCCGTGTCCCCTTGTCCGGTTTAACCCCTTAAAGCTAACCCGTAGCGATGGATCCACAACTAAGTCCTTTCACAAGGACATCTGTCGTGACAACCCCACGACAGTTGGCACCCACCGTGGGGCTATCGCACGATGGTTTTGATTTCTTGAAGGGCAGCTTCGATGGACTTAAGGGAAACGATGTGGGCCGGATGACGAAGAGTCGTCGCGGCAAGCTCTACATCAACAATGCAGGATGGGGTCCTGAGGCCGATTCAATCTAATGCGGGTACTGGGTCCCCTTTGGTGGGATTCACGTCTTCATCGGCAAGATCGATGAACCGGCCCCTGAGCCGGACATCTACACCAACATCGTCGAAACAGCTCAGCGTGCAAGTTCTTTGCCGGTTCAGCCCAAGGCAAGGCATGTTTTCGTGGGTGTCATCCATGGATCGAGGTACGCGGACGGACCGGTGTCCGATGGAGAGACCATGGTCTGTTCTGATGACGAGTCTTCTGGAGAGACCGAATCACTTTACCAGTTGTAGGACGGCTGGATTGATGGAGGATCCGAGGGCAACAGTATTCCGGATTCCCCTAATCTACCAAACCGGGCCGCCATCTTCATGGCCGGCACACAATCGGTGGCTCATTCATCTACCGCCACAGCAATGCTCTCCGGTTCAACAACGGCCACACCGGCAGGGGCAGGAAGCTTGGCGCCGCCTCCGGCCCAAGTCCTGTATGATTTGTTCGACGCTTTGCCAACGTTGATGGCCACGGAGGTGGATGCAGCAGCCAGGGATTACCACAATGCGGAGATTGCAAAGGTAAAAGATCAGATAGCCCAGGCTAAGGCAGACCTAGCAACGGAGAATGCTAGGATGGCTACAGAGCGGGCTGAATTGGAAGAACATGCCTAACGGATTAGACTGGATCAGAATGCTTCAGAGGAAGTCATGAGAAGAAGGTATCGATCACGTCTCCCATCGGTTTATGAGCTGCAGAATCTCTTCAACACACCAGGAGCAAGAGCTGGTAGCCAACCCACACTAAACCGGGCGGGGGCGCCGGGAATAGGAGCACCGATTCAACCGCGCACGACGGACCCGCCTCACCAGAACAACATTGTGCCACAGTATGTACCAACATCGCCCGGGCATTATTCCAACCCGTTGGACAACATTGTGGCTATAGCTTCACGCCTGGCGACCCTCCCAACCGACGGCGAGTCACCAGTTGCAGTGGAAGCACGTTGGGCCAGGGATCTCCTTCAAACAGCACTAAATCAACAGCAGGCGTATTCACACAGTCGTGAGAGGATTCATTCCACTCCCTGTCCAAGCCAGAGCTATAGCAAACACGTGGAGGACGAACCGGCCATGTCCAATAGTGCATGTTGCCGAAATTCACCACGGGAGAACAACCCGGTCGGGGGAGGCGCTAATGCGCAAGATGTTGTGGACCATGGCCGTGCACGTCGGGAGGCCGAGTTGGCGGTTCGACACGGAGCATGACAGCATACTTCGGTTCATCCCACGGCCTCCGTGGAGCCAGTAGTGATGTTCAGTTCCTTAGGGGTGCCGTGTCTAACCCCCGCTTTGCGTAATGTGAGACTGCCCAAGGATTTCAAGGGACCTCGTAAGGTACCAAATTACACCGCCGATTTGCAACCAAAGGCATGGGTGGAGAGCCATGAGATGGCAATGGAGATGTTAGATGTGGATGAGGCAGTGTGTGCTAAATATTTCATCATGATGTTGGAAGGAACAGCTCGCACTTGGTTGAAGAGCTTGCCAACCAACTCTGTTGGATCATGGGCCGAATTGAAGCACCGGTTTATCCAGAACTTCAAGGATACGTGTAAGCAGCCGATGTCAACCGTGGATCTGGCCGCTTGTGTCCAAGAGGAAGGGGAATCCACGACCCATTGGGTCAAACGGGTCTCAGCAATTTTGCATTCATCAGATCGTATCATTGCAGACACTGCAATGTTAACATTGGAGGGCAATTGTAGTTTCAAACCGTTAAAATATAAATTGGGAAGGCTCAAATGTCACTGCAATGATATGTCAACACTCATGGCCGCTTTGGTTAAATACGCCGATTCAGATAATACCAAGGATCCAGATTCAGAGGAGGACAAACCGGAGAAAGGTAAGAAGAACGGCAATGCCAATGGTCAACAGCATAATCCGCCAGGCCATGGAAATGGTGGTAAGCACAAGGCCGACAGTAGGTTGGATTTTGTTGCAAATACCAACGCGTAGGAGAATGGCCAGCATCGTAAGGGCAAGAAGCGCCCAGAGGGGTGGAGGTTCAGGCCGCAATTTGGAGCGCTTGTTAAATCAGCCCTGTCCAAAGCATGGATCGAAGGAGAAGCTGGCATCACATCTTTGGAAGGACTGTTATATCATGCGGGATTTTAAGAATTCCAATATGTTCCAATATGACAACGGCCCGCCCGGCGGTTCAGGAGGAGGTTTCCATGGGCTGTGTTATAGAGGTGGTGGTTCCGGTTTAGGGTTTCAAGGCAGCCAAATCGGACACGTCAATCAAGGGCACCAATGCAACCAGGGAGGTTACAACCAATAGGGGAATCAGCAGTAGCAGCAGTCGGGTTATCAGAGCAATTCCAAATAGTTGAACAGCGGGCAATATCATGTCTTCACTACTAGTTTGTGCAAACGTGATCAGAAGCTCCACAAAAGGGCAGTAAACTCTGTTCAGCCAGCAGTACCTCAGTATTTACGCTGGTCTGAGCAACCTATTTTGTGGAGTAGAGATGATCACCCACCCCGGGTTGATTATCCAGGTCACTTGGCCCTGGTGGTGGCCCCTCAAGTTGGGGGATACAAGTTTACCAAAGTACTCATGGATGGGGGAACTAGCATCAATATTTTGTATTATGATACATTCCGCCGTATGGGGTTGATAGATAAGGATCTTAAACTGTCAAATACGTTATTTCATAGTGTGGTGCCTGGTAAGTCTGCATATCCTGTTGGCAAGATAGCTTTGGAGGTAACTTTGGGAGGTGACTATGATTCAATGTCAGAAACATTGACATTTGAGGTGGTAAAGATCAAAAGTCCGCACCACACCTTGTTTGGGCGGCCGGCTTATGCTAAGTTTATGGCAAGGCCATGCCATGTTTATCTACATCTTAAAATGCCAGGTCATAAAGGGACTATCACAGTATATGAAAGTAGAAAGATTGCTTTGGAGTGTGAAGAAGGTGATGCGGCTTATGCTGAGTCGGTTTGTGCCACGGTGGAGTTGAAATTCTATAAGGAGCAAGTTGATCCGGCAGACATGACCTCTTTGACAAAGCCAACTACAGAACATGATCCAGTGTTGAAGTCCAAATCGGCTACAGACACTAAGATGGTTTACTTTCTTCCTGGCGATTCCTCCAAACAGTTCAGCATCAGCGCTAACCTGGATCCCAAATAGGAAAACATGCTCATCAAGTTCATCTGTGAGAATCGGGACATCTTTGCATGGAAACCTTCTGACATGCCAGGTGTACCGAGGGAACTTGCCGAGCACACAATCAACATTGATCCTAAATTTAAACAGGTCCAGTAGTTCCTTCGCCGTTTCAATGAAGAGAGACATAAGGCTATAGGTGAAGAGGTAGCCCATCTGTTGGCCGCATGGTTTATTGTCGAAGTTTTTCATCCAGAGTGGTTAGCTAATCCGTTGCTGGTTCTTAAGAAAAATGGCACTTGGCGTATGTGTGTGGACTACACAGATTTAAACAAGGCTTGCCCTGCAGACCCCTTTGCTCTCCGTCGCATTGATCAGATAATTGATGCTACGGCGGGTTGTGACCGTTTGTGTGTTCTGGATGCTTACTCTGGTTATCATTAGATCAAAATGGCGGTTAAGGACCAGGAGAAGACGGCTTTCATAACTCCCTTTGGAGCCTTCTACTATGTTTCCATGCCTTTTGGACTCAAGAGTGCCCAGGCAACTTACCAGCGATGTGTTCAGAATTGCCTTCATAAACAAATTGGGCGCAATATTCATGCATATGTGGATGATATTGTAGTCAAGTCCAGAAAGGAAGAGACATTGATAGATGATCTACGAGAAACCTTTGACAATCTCCGTGTTTACAAGATGATGCTCAATCCGGAGAAATGTGTCTTCGATGTCCCAGCAGGCAAGCTCTTAGGCTTTCTGGTATCAAACAGAGGCATTGAGGCTAATCCGGAAAAGATTGCAGCAATTACATCCTTGGCTAAACCGACGTGTATTAACGATGTTCAACGTTTGGCCGGCCGGATTACAGCCTTGAGCCGGTTTATCAGTCACCTTGGAGAGAAGGCCATCCCTTTATATCAGATGCTCAAGAAAACAAATAACTTTGTCTGGAGCGAGACAGCTAATAAAGCGTTCAAGGATCTGAAGAGGCAGCTAGCTGAACCGCACGTGCTTGCAGCGCCGATCGATAAAGAGCCATTATTATTATATGTGGCTGCTAATGCCCGGGCTGTTAGCGTAGCCGTTGTGGTAGAGCGCAAGGAGCTTGGCAAGGAACATCCGGTTCAACGGCCGGTTTATTATATCAGCGAGGTGCTCATTGAGTCAAAGCAGAGGTATCCGCATTGGCAGAAGCTAGTGTATGGGGTGTTTATGGCAAGCCGGAAGCTTAAACATTATTTCCAGGGCCATCCTATCACAGTGGTCAGTTCAGCTCCTCTGGGCGACATCATTCAAAACATGGAAGCAACTGGCCGGATTGCCAAGTGGGCTATTGAGCTTGGACCTCATGGACTCAAATATATACCCCGCATAACGATTGCACGGAGTTACAGGCACCTGAAGAGAAACCAGATAATACATATTGGACTATTCATTTTGATGGATCCAGACAGTTGGAGGGCTTGGGGGCTGGAGTCATACTAACCTCCCCACGAGGTGACAAGTTTTGTTATGTCCTCTGTTTAATGTTCCCTTGTACTCACATTGCGGCTGAATATGAGGCTTTGCTCCACGTTCTTCGGATGGCTAAGGAGATGAATTTGAGCTGAGTTAAGTGCTTCAGTGATTCAGATCTAGTGGCTCAGCAGGTGTCTGGCACTTGGGATTCTAAGGACCCACTCATGGCTGCATATCGGCGAGAGGTGGACGTAGTGGCTGGTCACTTTAAAGGTTATCAGGTGGACCATATAGACCGGCGGAAGAATGAAGCGACAGATGCTTTAAGTCATCTTGGTTCTCAGCGTAAACCGGTCTCGCCTAATGTCTTTCTTGATGTGTTGCATAATCCGTCAGTCAAAGTGCCAACCAAAGAAGATTTGGCTGTTCCTGATCCGGAGGCTCAGTTGGTGGCAGCTCTGCATGCCATACCGGATTGGACAATCCCATATCTAGCTTACATGAACCAGTGCGAGTTACCAGACGGTGAAACGTTGGCTCGACAGATAATCCGGTGTTCCAAGTCGATGACCATACTAAACGGGGAGTTACATCGTTTAGTGTTTCAGGAGCAATTCAGCGATGTGTTTCTCCTCAAGAAGGTTGTGAGATTTTGCGAGAAATCCATGAAGGGGATTGCGGTGACCATGCTGGTTCAAAGTCGTTGGTTGCCAAAGCTTTTCGCGACAGTTTTTACTGGTTGACGGCACATGCTGATGCGGAGGATTTAGTCAAGAGATGTGATGGATGTCAAAATTTTGCCAGCCGTGCGCACGTTCCGGCTCAAGAGTTGTGGATGATTCCAATAACGTGGCTGTTTGCAACTTGGGGGCTTGATATGGTTGGACCCTTCAAGCGTTCTAAGGACAAAAAGACCGACCTATTAGTAGAAGTTGATAAATTCACTAAATGGGTGGAGGCAGAGCCAGTCAACAAGTGTGATGCAGCCACGGCGGTTCAATTCATCAAGAAGGTGATATTCCGGTTTGGTTTTCCACACCGCGTTATAACAGATAATGGTACTAATCTGTCAAAAGGGGAGATGGAAGAATTCTGTTAACGTGAGCACATCCGGCTTGATCTAGCGTCGGTGGCTCACCCCCAATCTAATGGTCAAGCAGAAAGGGCAAATCAAGAAATTCTACGGGGTATCAAACCAAGGCTTATGGTCCCCTTAAAGTAGACGCCGGGTTGTTGGGTTGAGCAGCTACCTTCTGTGTTATGGAGCATCAACACCACATCCAATAGGTCTACGGGTTACACACCTTTCTTCATGGTCTATGGAGCGGAGGCGGTTCTTCCTAGTGACATCTGTCATGATTCGCCCCATGTGGCAGCTTATGTTGAAGTTGTTAATGAGAAAGCACGTCAGGATTCACTGGACCTATTGGATGAAGAGCGTGATCTTGCAGCAGCACGATCGGCGATTTATCAACAAGATCTCCGACGTTATCACAGCCGCCGGGTTAAAACCAGAACCTTTCAAGAAGGTGAGTTGGTGCTCCGGCTCTTCCAGGATCAGACTGATATGCACAAGTTATCCCCACCTTGGGAAGGACCCTTTGTGGTCAGCAAAAATCTGCACAACGGATCTTACTACCTCGTTGATGTTCGAGAGAATGAAGACTCATGTCAATCGGAGGAGGAGAGCAAGCGGCCATGGAACATAGCTCTCCTTCGGCCTTATTATACTTGAAGCCATGGGCTCTTCATCTGTACATATTTATGAGAGTGTATGTATCATATAATAAACCGGAGCCTCCGTTATAAGCGGGGTATCTGTTCTTTTTATATCCTGTGTGTGCTTTTACAAGTCAACTGACAAAGCGGAGTTTTTGTTAATCTGGCTTTAGCAGCTGCATAGATATCAAGAAAATCACTAGGGGGCTTGGTCATATTTGAACTACAGCTACACCTCTTGATCGGTTTTAAAGCACGAAGGGATATCACTAGGGGGCTTGGTTGTCCTCACACCATAGCTACACCTCTTGATAGGCATTTAAGCCACAAGGGAAAAATTGTGGAGCCAAAGAGAGTGTTGTACACAGTACAGACTCAAACATGGGCACACACTGAGCATCGCTCACAAAGTTACTTGGGGTCTCTTTTTGCAAAGCAACAAAGAGTTTGAAAGGACCTCGTAATTGGCTATCAAGCCACGGCTTGGAAGCCTGGTGTATTCACCTAAAAACCCGGGTTAACCTGCCTTCATCAAGTAAGCCACTCCTGTCCAGGTAATCCTGGTATGACCCATCGAACGTTTGACAAGTCAACTTTTTACAGACCCTGAACTTGTCACAGTTAAAATGATGATTGGTTAATTGGAGGCTCATCATAAAAGGCTTTGTTAAATGGTTTAACTCAGAGGCCTGGCGAGCCTGGTAGCTCGTAAAAAGCCTTGCATATTTTCCTGTTTGAATTTTGTTTGTTGAAAATCATAAGTATTTTTTGATAAACCGGCGTCCTTGACCCGGCTTGCTTTTCAACTACAAGTGTTTGGCACATGATCAATTATAAACCGGTGTTCATTGACCCGGTCTGGTTTGACTAAATCGCTAGTATTATAAAGAAAAATCCGGTAGTTATGCCGGTCCGGTTTAATATATAGACCAGCATTATGAAGATGGAGTTATCAATGTTCTAGATTGGTATTAACACCTTTACCGAATACAAGTTTGGTAAGCCAATGAGATATGTTCTGTACATTACTTTTTGTATAAACACTTGCTTATTCATCTAGGTAATATATACTTCTTGGACATCATGACACGTCTAGCAGTAAACCGCTAGATACTTTTAAGTTGTTGTACCCAGGAACGCAATTCATCATGGGTTATGCAAAAATATATCCCAAACTGCAGCACAGCTTGTCACAAAGTATTACAAAACATGCTCGATGGCATGGCAGATAACGGAGTTTCAGCTATCCTATTACATGAAGCTTCAAAGCGGCTCAAATAGTATCATTATTTTTCACAGTAGCCATATAAACCGGCGACCGGATCAGGACTCATCATCGCGACGGTTTGATGGTTGAGGGTCAGTTGGTGTAGGCACTTCTTCATCCCTCCCCAGATGCTGGAAATCAGCCATTGACCAAACAATTCCAGTTAAAGCTTGGAACACTGCTTCCTCATGGATAAGATTGGAAGTGTTTATTTCAGGGGCGTAAGTGTGCTTACGAATCGGAGGCACATGTTCTTCGACTTCATGGATGTCGGCCGGCTATCTTTTCCCTTTTGCATCATAAAACAGTTGAAAATGGGACAAATCGGTATCATCAGCCAACTTACTGGCTGCTGGCCGCATTTGTTTGGTCAGCCGCCGAAGATCATCATTGTTGATGTTTGATCTGTCTTCTTTAATGCTTGTGTATCCTTTAATGATCTCCTCCGCTTCAAGGTCTGGAATCCAGGCTTTGTCTAGAATAAAGGCGGTTAAAGCTCCTGCTCTGGCAACAACTCTCTTCAACTCGGCAATACAGGCTGGTAACATGCCCAGCTTCTCAAGGGTCTCCTTAATCAAAGTTGGAGCCAGTTTTTTATAAGCTGTTGTGCTAATAACCCGCTGAGACCCAGAGTATAGCTGTTAAACCAATGTATATGCCACTTTGAGCTTCATCTGCATATTTGTACCAAGATGAGCGATCCAAGTGCCTACCAAAGATTTTGTCAACATTTTGGTCAGTTATAAGATTCATCGACTGGCGCAACACACATAAGCAGACACTTACCAAAGATAGCAGAGGTCATAGCATTGATTTGGCGTTTCAAACCGGCTAGTTCTTCAACCACTGGCTTCAGGGCTGCCTCGGCGTCTACAGCTCTTTTGGTTAAACCAGATTTCTCGGTTTCCCATTCAGCACGCTCTTGCTTGAAGGATTCTTGCAGCTTTTCCATTATGGCCAGGGCCTGGGTCAGCTCCTCTTTGGCTTTTGCAGCCTCGGCTTGTTGAGACTTCACATTTTCTTGCAAGTCAGAATTTCGGGCATCTTTACTTCTCAGTTCAGCCTGCAACATTGAATGTATATTCAACAAACAACATATATATGTGCTAATTATAAAGCATATAACAAGTTATACACTTCATATTTGGGGGCTAATGCCTATTTTCTCTAAAAGTGCTACAATTTGTACAAGTCTCCAAAAGAATGCAAGCATTATCCTTGACACTTGGGGGCTAATGTGCATCGATTCTAAAGTGGAGGTGCAGAGTAAAACCCGGATTAACCATCTAAGTTAAACATGCCTTTGGGGGTTATGCTGCAGAACATTGTCTAATTATTTCAAGATGAGTTTTATCTCTTAGTAGAGACCTGCCATTGCAAGGATGAATGATGAGAAGTGTAAAGTGTCACAAAGACCCGATTTATGATTAATAATCATATAAACGGCCCTTGGGGGCTACTTGGGATAGTAATTCAGTTGTAAATCAATCAACAAAGGGAGAGGAATTTACCTCATATCGTTCTTTCATCAAGTTCACCAAGCCAGCTTCATAATTCCGGTTTGAGTGCAGACGCTTCAAGAAGCGATAATGAAGCTCATCAGCGTTAAGATGAGCATAGCTTGATAAGTCGCTGCTCCATTTACCTTTATCCTGGGTAGCTTGTTCTTCTTTGGCACTGTGTTGAGCCAAAATGACGGGATGGCCAGGAGAGCTGTGGCCCATTCCAGTAATAATAACACCATCACCTTGGCTTGCAGGATTTTTGGTTGATGATACTGGAATTACAGTGTCTTTCACCGGACTAGCCCGGTTTGGTTCTGCCGGTTCAGTATCGGGTGTAGCAGGCTCAGCATCTGTTGGTTCATCGGTATGTTGGCCTTCAAGGGGTGGATCATCAAAAGTAGCTTCAGGATGAGGGCCTTCCGCTTCACTAGTCTGTTCCGGTTCACCTCTTGGTTCTTCTTCTTCGACGACTGCGTCTTCTGGCGGATTGGTCACCCCAGCTTTCTTGCTGGGTCTGGCTTTGGCCCTGCAAACAGAATAAAAAAGGATTAACATCCTATTCAAAGGATTTATGGCGCATTGAAAAGAAAGGTTTTTACAACTCACCCCGCCACAATTTTCAAAGGAGGGAGTTGAGTTGCGGTCGATTCACCAGAAGATGAAGGAGGTGTCACCTGATAATTTGAATCGGACGGATTAAGAGGCTGTCTGAAATAACCTGCCTTGGGGTAAGAATGGTCAGAAGTAGGAGAGATCTTGGACCGGCGCTTCTGGACCGGAGTATCAGGTAAACCAGCTGAAGTGACCTGTTGGCCACTGCGCCGGGTTGTCCCTCGAGCTTCATGCCGTTGAGTCTTCAAAATAAATGTTGGATCGAAGTGAGCAAGAGGATGAGAAAAGCTTACTTTCCGGACTGCTTGGCAAGTTTTTTGTGTTGGCATAGAGTCTGAACCGGAGGAAAGGGTAATTACATCTACGTCATCAACTTGACTAGCTTCTGCGTCCTCCTGAGGAAGATCATTGTTAATGAGATGCATGAAAAGAGAGCCAAGTGAGTCAAGTTCTACCTCAACTTCTGGATCATCAGTATCGTCATCAAGCTCTATATTAATCCGGTCAGCCGTTTTCCGTTTTGACGTCCGTTTTACGCTTTGGTCTTTGGGCGGGATGGCTTGACCGCTTTGTCTCCAGTCGGCTTTGCTGCTTTTTCTACGGTTTTCTGTTTCCAGAAGGGGTCATCACCCTACATATAAAGAAGAAGGGTTACATGTTGCATAAGTTAAAGATATTAGAGATGAAGAGGAAGTATAATACTTACAGCAGGCGGTCTATTCTTGGCATAGAAGGGACTCAGACCGGTTTGACTACAGACAGTTCCGACTCGTTCAGAATTTTTTTACACCTTCAGTGATTTCTTCCTTAGATAATTAGATGTTGCAATGGCGTTGAGGGTCGTCAACCTCACCGGTATATTCACACATTAAACCGGGGCGCCGGCTTAGCGGCAAGATACTCTAGGATATCCAACAGCACACAAAGTCCACGCCTGTTAAACTGTTTGCCATAAAGGCCCGGAGTTTGGCGAGTTGAGGAGAGTATTTCTCCCTTCCTGAAGAGCTCAAGCGTTGTTGCATGGGGTGAGTATTGGATAGTTTGTGATCACGAAAGCCGGGGAGGGGATTTTCATCTTTAGGTGAAGTGTCTCTACAATAAAACCAAGTTTGATTCCATTCTTTTGGGTGGCTATGATGTTTGGCATGAGGAAATTCAACTTCTTTCCGCTTTTGAATCAAGACACCACCAAGTTCTGTGCTCGGGCCATTTACAAACTCTGTGCGCCAGTTTAAGTGAAAGAAGTCCCGGAACAGTTCTGCAGTTGGTTCTTCTTGTAAATATACTTCACAGAAGACCTGGAAGTTGCATAAGTTGGAGACCGAGTTGGGACCAATATCTTGTGGATGAAGTTGGAAGCTGGCAAGCACATCTCGATAAAACTTTGACCCTGACGGTTTGAAGACACGGCCTATATGATGAACAAAGACCACAACCTCGCCCTGCCTTGGGGTTGGAGGATTTTCTGTTCCTAGAACTCGCCATTTGATTTCAGTTTTCTTAGGCAGGGAGCCGATGCTAACCATCTTCAACTGAGTCTTAGTAACCCGGGAACGAGCCCAGTTGCAGGCAGTGAATTGTTTGGCCATTGCGAAACAAACAAGCTGAAAATGAAAGGCCAGTTTATAAATTACGTGTGATTATATGCAAGAGACAAGGGAGTAAGAAACATACTGATATGTGAAATGGTGTAAACCAGAGACTAATGCAATAAGGTAAAAAGGTAATACTAGCACAGGATTACTCATACACTGTTAAACCGGAGCATAATTATGAAGGTAAAATGCCCCTCCAGTTTATCAGAGGGCTAATGGCTTAGACTGCTTATACAAGGTTAAACCGCCTATGTTGGTGCAAGGAGAAACAAATCTCACAGGGACATATAAACAGATCTCACAGTGACATATGAAATTTTCGGATTTATGATAAGACAGAAAAGTAAAAATAATTGGATCAAGAAGGGGTACAGAACCGAAGCAACTTATGAAGGACTAGATAAGTTCTTTGCGCATAAGGGATTGCGGTGACAAGGGAAGGTTAGCTACGGCAAGGAGTACGTCAGATATGAAGTATTCACCTAAAGGCCATGAAAGAGCAACACTGAAAGCTCTGATGAACCCCAAGAATAGCGAAGAACAAGGAAACCCTAATGGATCTAAGAAAGAAAGGGGAAAAGACTCACTGCGATGGCGGAAGCAGCGGAAGGGCGCTGTGGAACTCTGGTGTGAACAGGTTGATGCAGCAGCCAACGGCGAAGCAGAGGCGGAGTTCGAAGATGACGACGGCGCTCAGGTGCGAGGTCGTCGAGAGGAAGAAGAAGAGATGAATGGGTAGCGGAAGGAAAAGAAAAGGGGTCCTGTTAGTGTCAAAACCGGCGGATCTCGGGTAGGGGTCCCGAACTGTGCGTCTAGGCCGGACTCCTGGACTATGAAGATACAAGATTGAAGACTCCGTCCCGTGTCCGGAAGGGACTTTCCTTGGCGTGGAAGGCAAGCTTGGCTATACGGATGTTCAGATCTCCTACCATTGTAACCGACTCTATGTAACCCTAACCCTCTCCGATGTCTATATAAACCGGAGGGTTTTAGTCCATAAAAGAACATACACATCAACAATCATACCATAGGCTAGCTTTTAGGGTTTAGCCTCTCTGATCTCGTGCTAGATCTACTCTTGTACTACCCATATCATCAATATTAATCAAGCAGGACGTAGGGTTTTACTTCCATCGAGAGGGCCCGAACCTGGGTAAAACTTCGTGTCCCTTGCCTCCTATTATAATCCGGCCTAGACGCACAGTTCGGGACCCCCTACCTGAGATCCGCCGGTTTTGACACCGACATTGGTGCTTTCATTGAGAGTTCCTCTGTGTCGTCGCCATCAGGCTTGATGGCTCCGACGATCGTCAACATCAATGCAGTCCAGGGTGAGACCTTCCTCACTGGACAGATCTTCGTCTTCGGCGGCTTCGCACTGCGGGCCAATTCACTTGGCCATCTAGATCAGATCGAAAGCTACGCCCCTGGCCGTCAGCTCAGATTCAGAAGTTTAAACTACACGGCTGACATCCGCGGGGACTTGATCTTCGATGGATTCGAGCCACTACCGAGTGCGCTGCACTGTCCCGACGAGCATGATCTAGCTCTGCTGCCGAACAGTGCCCTGGAGGCCGCACCCGCATCGACTCTGATCCTTAACTCGGAGCAAACTGCGCCGATCGAGGATGGGCGGTTGGACGCCGCCTCAGGGGCTGCGATCCCAACGGCGATTGAGCCAAACACCAGCCCCGTACTCTGCGAGACTCGTGACACCGAGGAGCCGGACTCCTCTCCGGACTCCGAACCCTCCGCGCCCCTGCCAATCGAGTCCGATTGGGCGCTGATCATGGAGTTCACTGTCATGGACATCTTTCAGCACTCGCCTTTTGGCGATATTCTGAAGACACTGAAGTCTCTCTCTTTATCAGGAGACCCCTGGCCGGACTACGGCCAGCAAGGTTGGGATTCGGATGATGAAGGAATTCAAAGCCCACCCACCACCCACTTTGTAGCCACTGTCGACGACTTAACTGACATGCTCGACTTCGACTCCGAAGACATCGATGGTATGGACGCCGATGAAGGAGATGATGAAGAACCAGCGCCTACTAGGCCCTGGAAGGCCACCTCGTCATATGACATATACATGGTGGACACCCCAAAAGAGGGAGATGGCGATGGAACAGCGGAGGATGACCCCTCCAAGAAACAGCCTAGGCGCCGACGTCAGCGGCGCCGCTCAAAATCCCGCCAACACAAACACGGTGATTCCAGCACGGGAGATAATAATACTCCGGAAAGCACCGAAGAAAACCCCCTCCAACAAGATTTAGCACAGGAGGATGGAGAAACCAACCCTCATGAGAGAGCGACAGATAGAGAGGTCGAGGACGATAATTATATGCCTCCCTCCGAAGACGAGGCAAGCCTCGACGACGACGAATTCGTCGTGCCAGAGGATCTCGTCGAGCAAGAGCGTTTTCAATGCAGGCTTATGGCCACGGCAAGAAGCCTCAAGAAAAAACAGCAACATCTTAGAGCTGATCAAGATTCGCTAGTTGGCAAATGAAATAAAGTCCTTGCGGCCAAAGAGCATAAACTCGATCATCCCTCCAAGAGCTACCCAAAGCGCAGGTTGCTACACCAATTAGAGGAGGAAGCATTTGATGTGGCCGACCGGCCACCTCGTGGCCGCGACAAAGAGGCCTCTCGTCCCTCCACTCAAGCCGCACCCTGTACCAAGGCACGGGACTATGCGCCGGACTTACGAGATATGTTGGAGGACAAGGCAAGGCAAACAAGATCGATCTACGGATCGCGTGGGTGCCCCACAGCTCGAGACGGCAACCGTCATGCCAGCCACAAATTCGGCAGGGTCGAACACAGTAGACAAAGCTCATTGGAGCTACGTCATGATATAGCCTAGTACAGAGGCACCGCGCACCCACTCTGCTTTACAGACGAAATAATGGATCATCAAATCCCCGAGGGTTTCAAACCCGTAAACATCGAATCATATGATGGCACAACAGATCCTGTGGTATGGATCGAGGATTATCTCCTTCATATCCACATGGCCCGCGGTGATGATTTCCACGCCATCAAATACCTCCCACTCAAACTTAAAGGACCAGCTCGGCATTGGCTTAACAGCTTGCCAACAGGATCAATCAGCTGTTGGGAGGACCTGGAAGCCGCATTCCTCGACAATTTCCAGGGCACTTATGTGCGACCCCCAGACGCCGATGACCTAAGTCACGTAATTCAGCAGCCATATGAATCGGCCAGGCAATTCTGGACACAATTCCTAACAAAGAAAAATCAAATAGTTGACTGTCCGGACGCTGAGGCTGTAGCAGCCTTCAAGCACAATATCCGTGACGAGTGGCTGGCCTGGCACCTTGGACAGGAAAAGCCGAAATCTATGGCAGCACTCATGACACTCACGACCTTCTTTTGCGCAGGAGAAGACAGCTGGCTTGCTTGTAGCAACAATATAACCAAGAACCCTGGTAATTCGGCCACCAGGGACAGTAGTGGCAGGTCGCGTCGCAACAAACAGAAGCGCCGCATTAACGGCGACAATGCAGATGATACGGCAGTTAATGCCGGATTCAGAGGCTCTAAGTCCGGTCAGCGGAAAAATCCATTCAAAAGGAATCCTAGGGGCCCGTCCAGTTTGGACCGAATACTTGACCGCTTATGCCAGATACATGGCACCCCCGAAAGGCCGGCCAATCACACCAATAGGGATTGCTGGGTGTTCAAGCAGGCAGGCAAATTAAACGCCGAAAACGAAGACAAGGGACTGCGTAGCGAGGACGACGAGGAGCCCCGGCCGCTGAACAACAGGGGACAGAAGGGTTTTCCCCCACAAGTGCGGATGGTGAACATGATATACGCAACCCACATCCCCAAGAGGGAGCGGAAGCGCGCGTTAAGGGACGTATACGCGATAGAGCCAGTCGCCCCAAAGTTCAACCCATGGTCCTCCTGCCTGATCACCTTTGATCGAAGGGACCACCCTACTAGCACCCGTCATGGTGGCTTCGCCCCATTGGTTCTAGACCCAATTATTGACGGATTTCATCTCACTAGAGTCCTTATGGACGGCGGCAACAGCCTGAACCTGCTTTACCAGGATACAGTGCGGAAAATGGGCATCGATCCCTCGAGGATTAAGCCCACCAAAACGACCTTTAAAGGCGTAATACCAGGTGTAGAGGCCAACTGTACAGGCTCAGTCACACTTGAAGTGGTCTTTGGATCTCCGGATAATTTCTGAAGCGAGAAGTTAATCTTCGACATAGTCCCGTTTCGCAGTGGTTATCACGCACTGCTCGGGCGAACCGCATTCACTAAGTTCAACGTGGTACCGCATTACGCATACCTTAAGCTCAAGATACCAGGCCCTCGAGGAGTAATTACGGTCAATGGAAACACCGAACGCTCCCTCCGAATGGAGGAGCACATGGCGGCCCTTGCGGCGGAAGTACAAAGTAGCCTCTCCAGGCATTTCTCTAGTCCGGCCACTAAACGACCGGACACCGTCAAGCGCGCCCAGAGTAACCTACAACAAGACCGCCTGGCACGATCCAAGCAGGCATAGCAATGCGGCCCCAACCCCAACCCTCGCACAAAGGCGACGTTAGTACTTTGCGTACATAACTACGCTCTAGAGATACCATGGGCCCAGGGGGAGGGGCACCATCGCGGCACGCCCAAAACACGGCTTAAACCGTACCAGGGGCTGCCGATATTTTTTTTAAAAAAGATTCTTTTACTTTAAGGACTCCATTCTTCGGACAGCCTATTCGGCAGTTCAATTGCTGTACAAACGATGCAAGAACCAGGGAAGCAGACAAGCCACGCCGCATTACGGAACTCCCAGGTGGTCTCTATCACGAGCAGTATACCTGTTTCGCATATTATTCTGCAGCTTGCCCCTGGAACGGACATGTTACATAGTCCAACCTTTTGCTTATCGCATTATTTGTATCAGCTCTTGTTAATAAACAATGCATAGCTTTTGTCTATTTTTGCATTACTCTTTTTTATATTTATATATGTTCCTTAATGACATGTTGCAACCTTACACTTTGGTACGGCCAAAATACGCCAGGGGCTTCAGTACCCCTCAACATGGTGTGAGAAGTCCGAACACTTTAACAAGTGCGGCACCCCAAACTTATAGCATTATATGCATCGGCTCCGAATCATGTCTTGGGTCAATAGTTGGGTTTGCCCGGCTCCTATGTTTTGGTGCCTTACGTTCCGCTATATCGGCTAAGGTAGCACTAGGAGAACCACTGCGATTGTGCCCCGGTTGAGCTGGGTCGAGCACCTCAGTGGAGAAAGCTAAAACTGACCGTCATGATGAGGCGAGAGCTGGTCGCTGTTCGAGAGGTCTTTTCGAGTCCTTAAAGACTTATGCCGCTTAGGGCGAGGAGCCGGCTCTGTGCGGCAAAGGCGTGGATAGCGCCCTGAACTCGGTCTTCCGAATACCAGGGGCTTCGCCAAAATTTAAAATTATAGAATTCTATGGCTAAGTGAGAGTGTTCACGCATTATAGTGGGATTGTCTTGTTCGTTGGGCTGAGAGCCTCCCTTGAAGGACCCAAACATGGGAAAAAGAGCCCTTAGGTTTATCCCCAAACACCCCAGCACTAGCGGCACGGGGGCAGAAGCTGACGACTCGCCATCTCTCAGAATTGATAAACAGCCACACAAAAGGAAATATTTTAAATTCAAACAGGATTGCTTAAGCGCATATGAACAAGTTTTCAGTGCACAGGACAAAACGAGCGAGTTTTATTCAAAAATTACATCCATAGCACATTCATCCGCCACAAGGCGGGCACCCTTTAGAACATCCTTATAATAATTCTCGGGCTTGCGATGCTCTTTCCCCGCCGGTGGCCCGTCCTTCACAAGCTTCTCAGCATCCAGCTTGCCCCAGTGCACCTTCGCACAGGCAAGAGACCTACGGGCACCTTCAATGCAGACGGAGCGCTTGATGACCTCGAGCCTTGGACAGGCCTCCACCAGTCGCCGCACCAGCCCGAAGTAGCTCCCAGGTAGAGCTTCTTGAGGCCACAGCCGAACTATGAGGCCCCTCATGGCCTGTTCGGCCGCCTTGTGGAGCTCGACCAGTTGCTTCAGCTGGTCGCTCATGGGCACGGGGTGTCCGGCCTCAGCATACTGAGACCAGAACACCTTCTCTGTCGAGCTGCCCTCCTCGGCTCGATAGAATGCGGCAGCATCAGACACACTCCGGGGAATATCTGCGAACACGCCTGGAGAACTCCGGATTCGGGTAAGTAATAGGTAACTCACGCTTATGTGTTTTCTTTGCATAAAGAATGCCTTACCCGCCGCTATCTTCTTCACCTCATCCAACTCCTGGAGGGTCTTCTAGGATTCGGCCTTGGCAGACTTGGCACTTTCAATAGCGGCCGCGAGCTCGGACGCTCACGTCCTTGAGTCACACTCCAAACTCATGTTTTTCCATGAGAGCCTGGAGCTCTTGCCGCACCTTGCCAACCTAGGCCTCATACTTTTCTCGCTCAGTGCGCTCCGCAGCCGATCTCTTCTCGGCCTCGAGCAGCGCTTGCTTCAGGGTCGCCACCTCAGATGTGGCCCCTACAATAGCCACGATAATCCTGTCATTTTTTGCAATTGCACCTTTATATATATATATATAAACAAGCTATTTCTTACCTTCAATGTCCTCGAGCTGCTTCTTGGCACGTCCGAGATCTTGCTCGGACCGCTCGAGGTTCTGCTTTAGCACATCCACTTCCGCAGTCAGTGCGGCGGACGCCATCAGGGAAGCCTGCACACGCATATTGACTCTTTTTAGACTCCTGCGATTTTTATTTGATCCTTTATTCAGCTTTTCTTTCCGAACGCCAAACAGAGCATCAGGGGCTACTGTCTATGCCGTAATATTATCTACCCATTCTTTACTTACCTCAAAGCCTATTAAAAGGCTTGTACAAGCTTCAGTCAGTCCGCTCTTGGCGGACTGAACCTTCTGGACCACCGCACTCATAATAGTGCGGTGCCCCTCGTCGATGGAGGCACCTTGGAGCGCCTCCAACAGATTGTCCGGCGCCTCCGGTTGGACGGAGGTCACCGGCACGGCGGGCTTGCTCCTCTTGGAAGGAGGTCCCCCACTGGACTCTGGAACCTTTGAAGGTTTCGGAGTGGTGTCCGGCCTAGGGCCGGACTTGGAGCCCTGGGGGGTTTCGTCCCCTTTACTCCTGGAGTCCGTGAGGTCGCCTTGCGGCGCCTCCAGGACCACCTGCTCCCGGATTGGAACCTGTTGGGACAACACTTCGATGTCGTCCGTAGGGCGGGGGGAGGAAGCCGTCGGCGGCGAGTTGACGTCCGACGAGTCCAGTGAGCCGCTCGACGACGCGTCGAGCCGGTCTTTGGGTGGGCTGCATAAACACATTCGACATAAGGGAAAGTTGTGCAATAAACGAATACTATGAATTACTCTGGTATCTAGATACTTACGATTTGGCCAGGGGCTTGGCCCTGGGCGCCCAATGCTCTCCGCCCTCGTCGGCGTCGGAGGAGTAGTCCAGAGAAAGGGTTTTCCCCTTCTTGGACCCTTCGGCCTCCCCAGTTGGGGCGGCCTTCCTTTTCTTCCCTTCCCCCGCTAGAGGGGGAGGGGTTTCTTCTTCCTCCTCCTCATCTTCACGAGAGGAATGCGCCTCGGAACCGCCAGATGATGGGTCCGACGCCTCCTGGCGCCGAGCACTCTTTAGAGTCCCCGCGGCCTTTTTCGCGGCCTTCTTCTCCGGCACCACATAGGGTGCCGGAACCAGCAGCTTCGCCAAGAGGGCATCGGCTGGGTCTTCGGGCAAAGGTGCCGGACACTCGATCCATCCGGACTTCACCTGCCAATCCTGTCAAAGGTAAGGGAGCTTAAATCCCGCACAGAGTTGAACTATGAAAAACTAGTGCCCTATAAAAGGTACAAAAAACTTACCACACTAGCGTGACGCTGCGCGCTGTATCCGCGATCCTCGGTAGAAGATGCGGGAGCATCGGCGCCTTTGAAGAGCACCTTCCAGGCATCTTTGTACATCGTGTCGAAGAGCCTGCTCAGAGTTTGGTGCCGCGCCAGATGAAACTCCCATAGGTTGAAAGCCCGTTGTTGACACGGGAGGGTCAAGCGGATGAGCATAACCTGGACTACATTGACAAGCCTGAGCTGCTTGTTCACCAGGGATTGGATGCATGTTTGTAGTCTGGTCACCTCCTTTTTGCTACCCCACGACAGGCCCGTCTCTTTCTAGGACGTGAGCCGTGTTGGGGGTCCGGACCGGAACTCAGGGGCTGCGACCCACTTAGGGTCGCGCGGCTCGGTGATGTAAAACCACCCGATTGCCACCACTTCAGGGTCTCCACAAACGAGCCCTCGAGGCATAGGACGTTGGCCATCTTGCCAACCATGACACCGCCGCACTCCGCCTGGTTGCCGCACACCACCTTCGGCTTGGCGTTGAAGTTCTTAAGCCATAGGCCGAAATGGGGGCGGGTGTGGAGGAAAGCCTCACACACGACGATAAACGCCGAGATGTTGAGGACAAAGTTCAGGGCCAGATCGTGGAAGTCCAGGCCATAGTAGAACATGAGCCCCCGGACAAATGGATGTAGAGGGAAGCCCAGTCCGCGGAGGAAATGGGGGAGGAATACCACCCTCTCATGGGGCCTGGGAGTGGGGATGAGCTGCCCCGTTTCGGGAAGCCGGTGCGCGATGTCGCTAGCCAGATATCCGGCCTTCCTCAGCTTTTTGATGTGTCCCTCCATGACGGAGGAGACAATCCACTTGCCTCCCGCTCCGGACATGACTGGATAAGGTTGAGGTGGTAGTGCGGACTTGGGCGGTGGAGCTCAAGTGCGCAAGAATGGATAGGCAAAGGAGGAAGAAGGCGTGGGTGAAAAGGTGGATCCTTATCCCCTTATATGGGTGGACGCAACTACATGTCCCCACCAGCCTGGTAAAACTCTCTTATCTCCCAAGCGTCATAATCAAAGGCGCGGTTGGGTTACCCACGCCCGTATTGATGAGAATCCCAGAATAAGGGGACACGATCTCTGCTTTAACAAGACGTGCCAAGGAAACCGCCTCGCATAACACGCTGAGATGGGACAGTAAAACAGTTTGAATAAAAGCTTGGCCGTGGTGTGTCGCACCATGGAATACGTCAGCAGATAAGATTTGTGTAAATATTATTCTCTCTACGGCAATGTGTGGAAAACTTATTTTGCAGAGCCGGACACTACCTTTGTGTTCAAAATCTTCTATGAAGTACATGGAGGAGGAACCCGCCTTGCAATGCCGAAGACGATTTGCGTGCCAGACTCGCCATCATTGAAGCCTGGTTCAGGGGCTACTGAGGGAGTCCTGGATTAGGGGGTGTTCGGATAGCCGAACTATACCTTTAGCCGGACTCCTGGACTATGAATATACAAGATTGAAGACTCCGTCCCGTGTCCGGAAGGGACTTTCCTTGGCGTGGAAGGCAAGTTGGCGATATGGATGTTCAGATCTCCTACCATTGTAACCGACTGTATATAACCCAAACCCTCTCCGGTGTCTATATAAACCGGAGGGTTTTAGTCCATAGGACAACATACACATCAATAATCATACCATAGGCTAGCTTCTAGGGTTTAGCCTCCTCGATCTCGTGGTAGATCTACTCTTGTACTACCCATATCATCAATATTAATCGAACAGGACATAGGGTTTTACCTCCATCGAGAGGGCCCGAACCTGGGTAAAACTTCGTGTCCCTTGCCTGCTATTACCATCCGGCCTAGACGCACAGTTCAGGACCCCCTACCCGAGATCCGCCAGTTTTGACACCGACAGGGACCATATAGGCTGGGGGGAGAAATCCCTTGGTCTGGAGCATCACTAGCTCGCTATGCGGAGTAGAACATCTCTCCCAATATCCAGGCTTAGGGCTAGAATGGCGAGCGGAGAAGTTGCGGTGGCTGGCCATGGTGGAATGGACCTTTGTCGGATGCGCTCTGATGAACACTCGTGGATGGGAGAAGGTGTGGATTCGATCTAAATCCTCGTCCCCTTAAGTAGGGCAGCTCATTTACGCAGCTAGGGGTGTGAACGTAAAAACACTCAGACTATTCATACTCGGTTGACATGTGGGAGACGGCCATTATTGGGCGTAGAAGCCAAGGAGCGCAACATCTACAAGAAACCGGACTTTATTCAAACAGGTACACGGAATTTGGAGGAGAACCCGCCTTGCAATGCCGAAGACAATCTGCGCGCCGGACTCATCATCATTGAAGCCTGGTTCGGGGGCTACTGAGGGAGTCCTGGATTAGGGGGTGTTTGGATAGCCGAACTATACCTTCAGTCGGACTCCTGGACTATGAAGATACAAGATTGAAGACTCCGTCCCGTGTCCAGAAGGGACTTTCCTTAGCGTGGAAGGCAAGCTTGGCGATACGGATGTTCAAATCTCCTACCATTGTAACCGACTCTATGTAACCCTAACCCTCTCCGGTGTCTATATAAACCGGAGGGTTTTAGTCCGTAGAACAACATACACATCAACAATCATACTATAGGCTAGCTTCTAGGGTTTAGCCTCTCTGATATCGTGGTAGATCTACTCTTGTACTACCCATACCATCAATATTAATCAAGCAGGACGTATGATTTTACCTCCATCGAGAGGGCCCGAACCTGGATAAAACTTCGTGTCCCTTGCCTCCTGTTACCATCCGACCTAGACGCACAGTTCGGGACCCCCTACCAGAGATCCGCCGGTTTTGACATCGACAGGTCCGCTGTCCCTATTTATAAGGCGAAGAGATGAAACGGCAAGTGCGGGAATCGAGGAGCCCAAAAATGGATAAGATAATAAGGGTGTCGCCTCGATGGCTGAAGACATATTAAATGAAAGTAATCATCGACATCAACGGATGGATGACGTTAGGACGGTTTATCATAATCTTGAAGTATGACGTCACGGCGGTTTACAAGATCGAGGTGAAGATATGAGGGAAGAATTTTTCTAATTATAGAACATTGACATGAACGGGTTCAAACCAATCTGGGGCCTAATGTTGGGGATATTACTACTGGAGGTAAACCGGCCTTCTGTAAGCAGGTTGACTCCTTGAAGATTGGAAGCCCATAAAGATGCAAGGATGATGGCGATTCATGGAAGCCCAAGGCCCGAAGGCAGGTCAAAGCCTGTAAATGTAAACCGGCTTAGTCATGTAATTTGTATTGTAAGATAGGAAGGATAGAGACCAAGCTGGATACGTTTATGATCCGGCTCGGGACTCTGTAAACCGGCGGGCGTTAACCTATGTACATAAAGGGACGACCCGGCAGCGGTTTAGGGATGGACAACAACTCGAGAGCCAGACAAAGCAGATTCCCTCCCTGGCCTTCGAAACCCTAGCAATACCAATCACAACTAGACGTAGGCTTTTACCTTCCCCCAAGGGGCCGAACTAGTATAAAATTCCATGTGTCCGCTTGTCTGGTTTAACCCCGTAAAGCTAACCCGTAGCGATGGCTCCAAAACTAAGTCCTTTCATAAGGACATCTGCCGTGACAACCCCATGACACCGCCTAGTAGTTCCCAGCTAGCAACTTTGCATCAGTTATCATTTTGTCCTTTTTCCTCCACCTTCTTGCGAAGCTCCAGTATCATGTTGGCAGTGGCAGAGCACCTCGCATCATGTGGTGTCGGACGAGGATTGCCAGTGATGCTCATCACAAAATCAGGGAATTCCAAATGTACTTTCCCGACATGCATTCCTCAAAAGATAGGAGATTGACTGGTGAATAGTGTTCAAAAAACAATTTGTAACTATGAATGAGAGAAGATGACACTAAATCAAATAGCAGTTCCTGGTTATTGCTAGGTGGAGATGTATTCTATCCTTGACAAGTGGAATGCAATTAAGTGAGTACAGGTGATCTCTTATAGATCGTATAATGGCGCGACACATGTCTTTGGTAACCATGGATCGAACCGTGACATTGAATAAACCTAACACCTGAACAGGGCATAGACAAGTGGTTTATAGATCTTACCACTTGAAAATTCTTTGGCCCAAGAATGCTAAGCATAGTACACCATGTATGCTAACAACTCAATGCTTGATACTAAGGGGACACTATAGGGATTGGATTCAATAAACGCTAATCAGGAAGTACGTGGCACAAGACCCATTTGTACGGAATTCTTTATTTTTGTGCTATATGATCCATGAACCCAATGCTTGTCCATTTGGAAAATTAAAGAGACAAGAGTAAATATATTTACACATACCGTCTCCTAGTGAAGGTACTACTGTGTATCTAGGGGCCATCCAATCACAATCATAGAACATCTCATCTGGCTCCTCCATTGACAGGTGTCAAAGATACAGATTCCATTTAAAAATTTAATGCATCTGTTCAGCACAAGGTTTCTTACCATGCATTTATCGCGTTGGGAAAGTTCCTCCTTCAAGTTCAATCCCATCATGTTAGTGCTCTTGGTTTTGCCATCATCGCCTGAGAATGTTAGATTGGCAACTTTCATTATATTTGAGCTAGGTTCCTCATATTTCTCCATTATTGACAACACTTGTGTTGTCATCTTCTCTTCTGCAAAAGGATTAAACATGATGAGTAATGGAAATGATGAACTCATATAAAAATAAGTTTCAAAAATTTGCCACACTTCTAGTGAACTACATAAAAAATAAATTCATTACTCTGATAATGGTGAACAGTACAAGCAATGCTAATTATTAAAAAATTCACAAAATTTTCATTTTTGTTTAGCTCACATGTTAACTTATTTCATCGTGACACATTATACACTTGTGGAATGCATCCACATGAACATATGTATAAAGACCTATGATTTTTTCAAACTTTGCAGTATGGTCTTTGATATTTTTAAAATTCAAGCTCCAAAATGCCTCACTCGCAAAACCTATCAAGATAAACAGCAATGCAATTGCTAAATTAGCAATAATAAGCAACCTTACAAAAAGTGCTACAATTTTGGGAAAATTTAACCCACTCATATGCACATAAGTGAAATTCCACCCAAAATCAAGTTTGAACAAGTTACCCAAGAAAAGGAAAACTCAATAAAGTAATGGTAAAAATAATTCGTTTGAGCACATGGTTCGCACACACGTGCACAATGCAGTACAGTACAAAGTCATACACCGCAAATCATTATAACACTCATACATCAGAACAACAAATAGCTAACTCGCTTTATTTCACTCTTTACGAATAATGGCCACACCGCCTACTAGTTCCCAGCTAGCAACATTGCATTAGTTTTCATTTTGTTCTTTTTCCTCCGCCTTCTTGCGAAGCTCCAGTATCATGTTGGCAGCGGCAGAGCACCTCACATCATGTGGGGTCGGACGAGGATCGCTAGTGATGCTCATCTCAAAATCAGGGAATTCCAAACGTACTTTGCCAACATGCATTCCTCAAAATATAGGAGATTGACTAGTGAATAAGTGTTCAAAAAACAATATGTAACTATAAATGAGAGAAGATGGCACTAAATCAAATAGCAGTTCCTGGTTATTGCTACGTGGAGATGTATTCAATCCTTGACAAGTGGAAAGCAATTAAGTGAGTAGAGGTGATCTCTTATAGATCGTATAATGGCGCGACACATGTCTTTGGTAACCATGAATCGAACCGTGACATTCAATAAACCTAACACCTGAATAGGGCATAGACAAGTGGTTTATAGATCTTACCACTTGAAAATTCTTTTGCCCAAGCATGCTAAGCATAGTACACCATGTATGCTAACAGCTCAATGCTTGATACCAAGGGGACACTATAGGGATTGGATTCAATAAACGCTAATCAGGAAGTACGTGGCACAAGGCCCATTTGTATGGAATTCTTTATTTTTGTGCTATATGGTCCATGAACCCAATGCTTGTCCATTTGGAAAATTAAAGAGATAAGATAAATGTATATACACATACCGTCTGCTAGTGAAGGTACTACTTTGTATCTAGGGGCCATCCAATCACAATCACAGAAGATCTCATCTGGATCCACCATTGACAGGTGTCAAAGATGTTGGGGAACGTTGCAGAAAACATAAATTTTCCTACGGTTTCACCAAGATCCATCTATGAGTTCATCTAGCAACGAGTGATCGGATTGCATCTACATACCTTTGTAGATCACGCGCGGAAGCGTTCAAAGAACGGGGATGAGGAAGTCGTACTCGACGTGATCCAAATCACCGGAGATCCTAGCGCCGAACGGACGGCACCTCCATGTTCAACACACGTACGGTCAGCGTGACGTATCCTCCTTCTTGATCCAGCAAGGGGGGAGGAGAGGTTGATGAAGATCCAGCAGCACAATGGCTTGGTGGTGGATGCAGCAGTCACCGCAGCAGGGCTTCGCCGTTCTTCTGCGAGAGGGAGATGTGTAGCAGGGGAGAGGGAGGCGCCAAGACTCAAGGGTGCGGCTGCCCCTCCCTCCCCCCCCTTTATATAGGCCCCCTAGGGGGTGCGCCGGCCCTAGGAGATGGGATCTCCTAGGGTGGGGCGGCGGCCAAGGGGTGGAGTGCCCCCCCACCCTAGGGTTCCAACCCTAGGCGCATGGGGTGGGCCAAGGGGGCGCACCAGCCCACTATGGGCTGGTTCCCCTCCCCACTTTAGCCCATGGGGCCCTCCGGGATGGGTGGCGCCACCCGGTGGACCCCGGGACCCTTCTGGTGGTCCCAGTACAATACCGTGACCCCCGAAACTCTCTCGATGGCCGAAACGGCACTTCCTATATATAATTCTTCACCTCTGGACCATTCCGGAACTCCTCATGACGTCCGGGATCTCATCCGGGACTCCGAACAACTTTCGTGTTACTGCATATTCATATCTCTACAACCCTAGCGTCATCGAACCTTAAGTGTGTAGACCCTACGGGTTCAGGAGACATGTAGACATGACCGAGATGGCTCTCTGGTCAATAACCCATAGCAGGATCTGGATACCCATGTTGGCTCCCACATGCTCCTCGATGATCTCATCGGATGAACCACGATGTCGAGGATTCAAGCAACCCCGTATACAATTCCCTTTGTCAATCGGTACGTTACTTGCCCGTTATTCAATCGTTGGCATCCCAATACCTCGTTCAATCTCGTTACCGGCAAGTCACTTTCCTCGTACCGTAATGCATGATCCCGTGACCAGACACTTGGTCACTTTGAGCTCATTATGATGATGCATTACCGAGTGGGCCCAGAGATACCTCTTTGTTATACGGAGTGACAAATCACCGGAGAGCCTAGCGCTGAATGGACGGCACCTCCGTGTTCAACACACGTACGGTCAGCGTGACGTCTGCTCCTTCTTGATCCAGCAAGGGGGGAGGAGAGGTTGATGAAGATCCAGCAGCACGACGACGTGGTGGTGGATGCAGCAGTCACCGCAGCAGGGCTTCGCCATTCTTCTGCGAGAGGGAGATGTGTAGCAGGGGAGAGGGAGGCGCCAAGACTCAAGGGTGCGGCTGCCCCTCCCTCCCCCCCCCTTTATATAGGCCCCCTAGGGGGTGCGCCGGCCCTAGGAGATGGGATCTCCTAGGGGGGCGGCGGCCAAGGGGTGGAGTGCCCCCCAAGCCAGGTGGGGCGCCCCCCCACCCTAGGGTTCCCCTCCCCACTTTAGCCCATGCATGGGGCCCTCCGGGATGGGTAGCCCCACCCGGTGGACCCCCGGGACCCTTTCGGTGGTCCCGGTACAATACCGGTGACCCCCGAAACTCTCCCGATGGCCGAAACTGCACTTCCTATATATAATTCTTCACCTCCGGACCATTTCGGAACTCCTCGTGACGTCCGGGATCTCATCCGAGACTCCGAACAACTTTTGGGTTATTGCATATTCACATCTCTACAACCCTAGCGTCACCGAACCTTAAGTGTGTAGACCCTACGGGTTCGGGAGACATGTAGACATGACCGAGACGGCTCTCCGGTCAATAACCAACAGCGGGATCTGGATACCCATGTTGGCTCCCACATGCTCCTCGAGGATCTCATTGAATGAACCACGATGTCGAGGATTCAAGCAACCCCGTATACAATTCCCTTTGTCAATCAGTATGTTACTTGCCCGAGATTCGATCGTCGGTATCCCAATACCTCGTTCAATCTCGCTACCAGCAAGTCACTTTAATCGTACCGTAATGCATGATCCCGTGACCAGACACTTGGTCACTTTGAGCTCATTATGATGATGCATTACCGAGTGGGCCCAGAGATACCTCTCCGTTATACGGAGTGACAAATCCCAGTCTTGATCCGTGTCAACCCAACAGACACTTTTGGAGATACCCGTAGTATACCTTTATAGTCACCCAGTTACGTTGTGACGTTTGGTACACCCAAAGCACTCCTACGGCATCCGGGAGTTATACGATCTCATGGTCTAAGGAAAATATACTTGACATTGGAAAAACTCTAGAAAACAAACTATACGACCTTGTGCTATGTTTAGGATTGGGTCTTGTCCATCACATCATTCTCCTAATGATGAGATCTCGTTATCAATGACATCCAATGTCCATAGTCAGGAAATCATGACTATCTGTTGATCAACGAGCTAGTCAACTAGAGGCTTACTAGGGACATGTTGGTGTCTATGTATTGACACATGTATTACGATTTCCGGATAACACAATTATAGCATGAATAAAAGACAATTATCATGAACAAGGAAATATAATAATAATCCTTTTATTATTGCCTCTAGGGCATATTTCCAACAGTCTCCCACTTGCACTAGAGTCAATAATCTAGTTACATTGTGATGAATCGAACACCTGTGGAATTCTGGTGTTGATCATGTTTTGCTCTAGGGAGAGGTTTAGTCAACGGATCTGCTACATTCAGGTCCGTATGTACTTTACAAATATCTATGTCTCCATCTTGAAAATTTTCATGAATGGAGTTGAAGCGACGCTTGATGGGCCTGGTCTTCTTGTGAAACCTAGGCTCCTTGGCAAGTGCAATAGCTCCAGTGTTGTCACAGAAGAGTTTGATCGGCCCCGACGCATTGGGTATGACTCCTAGGTCGGTGATGAACTCCTTCACCAAAATTGCTTCATGCGCTGCCTCCGAGGCTGCCATGTACTCCGCTTCACATGTAGATCCTGCCACGACGCTCTGCTTGCAACTGCACCAGCTTACTGCCCCACCATTCAAAATATACACGTATCCGGTTTGTGACTTAGAGTCATCCAGATCTGTGTCAAAGCTAGCGTCGACATAACCCTTTACGACGAGCTCTTCATCACCTCCATAAACGAGAAACATTTCCTTAGTCCTTTTCAGATACTTCAGGATATTCTTGACCGTTGTCCAGTGTTCCTTGCCGGGATTACTTTGGTACCTACCTACCAAACTTACGGCAAGGTTTACATCAGGTCTGGTACACAGCATGGCATACATAATAGAACCTATGGCTGAGGCATAGGGGATGACACTCATCTCTTCTATATCTTCTGCCGTGGTCGGACATTGAGCTGAGCTCAATTTCACAACTTGCAACACAGGCAAGAACCCCTTCTTAGACTGATCCATATTGAACTTCTTCAATATCTTATCAAGGTATGTGCTTTGTGAAAGACCTATGAGGCGTCTTGATTTATCTCTATAGATCTTGATGCCTAATATATAAGCAGCTTCTCCAAGGTTCTTCATTGAAAAACTCTTATTCAAGTAGGCTTTAATGTTGTCCAAAAGCCCTATATCATTTCCCATCAAAAGTATGTCATCTACATATAATATGAGAAATGCTACAGAGCTCCCACTCACTTTCTTGTAAACGCAGGCTTCTCCATAAGTCTGCATAAACCCAAACGCTTTGATCATCTCATCAAAGAGAATGTTCCAACTCCGAGATGCTTGCACCAGCCCATAAATCGAGCGTTGGAGCTTGCACACCTTGTCAGCATTCTTAGGATCGACAAAACCTTCCGACTGCATCATATACAATTCTTCCTTAAGGAAACCATTAAGGAATGCGGTTTTGACATCCATTTGCCATATCTCATAATCATAGAATGCGGCAATTGCTAACATGATTCAGACGGACTTCAGCTTCGCTACCGGTGAGAAAGTCTCATCGTAGTCAACACCTTGAACTTGCCGATAACCCTTAGCGACAAGTCGAGCTTTATAGATGGTAACATTACCATCCGCGTCCGTCTTCTTCTTAAAGATCCATTTGTTTTCTATAGCTCGCCGATCATCGGGCAAATCTGTCAAAGTCCATACTTTGTTTTCATACATGGATCCTATCTCGGATTGCATGGCTTCAAGCCATTTGTTGGAATCTGGGCCCGCCATCACTTCTTCATAGTTCGAAGGTTCACCGTTGTCTAACAACATGATTTCCAGGACAGGGTTGCCGTACCACTCTGATGCAGAACGTGTCCTTGTGGACCTACGAAGTTCAGTACCAACTTGATCTGAAGTTTCATGATCATCATCATTAACTTCCTCTCTAGTCGGTGCAGGCACCTCAGGAACATTTTCTTGAGTTGCGCCATTTTCTGGTTCAAGAGGTAATACTTCATCAAGTTCTACTTTCCTCCCACTTACTTCTTTCG
Organism: Triticum aestivum; assembly: GCF_018294505.1. Lineage (NCBI taxonomy): Eukaryota > Viridiplantae > Streptophyta > Magnoliopsida > Poales > Poaceae > Triticum > Triticum aestivum. The sequence goes on along the minus strand of NC_057806.1, from coordinate 507,475,136 downwards.
AGAGAAACTCCTTCTCTAGAAAGCATCCATTCTTGGCAACAAAGATCTTGCCTTCGGATCTGAGGTAGAAGCTATACCCAATAGTTTCTTTAGGGTATCCTATGAAGACGCATTTTTCCGACTTGGGTTTGAGCTTTTCAGGTTGAAGTTTCTTGACATAAGCATCGCATCCCCAAACTTTTAGAAATGACAGCTTAGGTTTTTTCCCAAACCATAATTCATACGGTGTCGTCTCAATGGATTTCGACGGAGCCCTATTTAAAGTGAATGCATCAGTCTCTAAAGCATAGCCCCAAAATGATAGCGGTAAATCGGTAAGAGACATCATAGATCGCACCATATCTAATAGAGTGCGATTACGACGTTCGGACACACCATTACGCTGAGGTGTTCCAGGCGGCGTGAGTTGTGAAACTATTCCACATTTTCTTAAGTGTGTGCCAAATTTGTGACTCAAGTATTCTCCTCCACGATCTGATCGCAGGAACTTGATTTTCCTATCACGTTGATTCTCAACGTCACTCTGAAATTCCTTGAACCTTTCAAAGGTCTCAGACTTGTGTTTCATTAAGTAGACATACCCATATCTACTCAACTCATCAGTGAGGGTGAGAACATAACGGTAACCACCGCGAGCCTCAACACTCATTGGACCGCACACATCAGTATGTATGATTTCCAATAAGTTGGTTGCTCGCTCCATTGTTCCTGAGAACGGAGTCTTGGTCATTTTACCCATGAGGCATGGTTCGCATGTGTCAAATGATTCGTAATCAAGAGACTCTAAAAGTCCATCTGCATGGAGCTTCTTCATGCGTTTGACACCTATGTGACCAAGGCGGCAGTGCCACAAGTATGTGGGACTATCATTATCAACCTTACATCTTTTGGTACTCACACTATGAATATGTGTACATTACGCTCGAGATTCATTAAGAATAAACCATTCACCATCGGAGCATGACCATAAAACATATCTCTCATATAAATAGAACAACCATTATTCTCGAATTTAAATGAGTAGCCATCTCGAATTAAACGAGATCCTGATACAATGTTCATGCTCAAAGCTGGCACTAAATAACAATTATTGTGGTTTAAAACTAATCCCGTAGGTAAATGTAGAGGTAGCGTGCCGACGGCGATCACATCGACCTTGGAACTATTCCCGACGTGCATCGTCACCTCGTCCTTCGCCAGTCTTCGCTTATTCCGCAGCTCCTGCTTTGAGTTACAAATGTGAGCAACTGCACCGGTATCAAATACCCAGGAGCTACTACGAGTACTGGTAAGGTACACATCAATTACATGTATATCACATATACATTTCGTGATGCCGGCCTTCTTGTCCGCTAAGTATTTGGGGCAGTTCCGCTTCCAGTGACCACTTCCCTTGCAATAAAAACACCCAGTCTCGGGCTTGGGTCCATTCTTTGGCTTCTTCCCGGCAGCTTGCTTGCCGGGCGCGGCAACTCCCTTGCCGTCCTTCTTGAAGTTCTTCTTATCGTTGCCTTTCTTGAACTTAGTGGTTTTATTCACCATCAACACTTGATGTTCCTTTTTGACTTCTACCTCTGCCGATTTCATCATTGTAAATACTTCAGGAATGGTCTTTTCCGTCCCCTGCATATTGAAGTTCATCACAAAGCTCTTGTAGCTCGGTGGAATCGACTGAAGGATTCTGTCAATGACCGCGTCATCCGGGAGATTAACTCCCAGCTGAGTCAAGCGGTTATGTAACCCAGACATAGTGAGTATGTGCTCACTGACAAAACTGTTTTCCTCCATCTTACAGCTGAAGAACTTGTTGGAGACTTCATATCTCTCGACCCGGGCATGAGCTTGAAAAACCATTTTCAGCTCTTCGAACATCTCATATGCTCCATATCTCTCAAAACGCTTTTGGAGCCCCAGCTCTAGGCTGTAAAGCATGCCGCACTGAACGAGGGAGTAATCATCGGTACGTGTCTGCCAAGCGTTCATAACATCTTGTTCTGCAGGGAGAGTAGGTGCTTCACCTAGCGGTGCTTGTAGGACATAATCTTTCTTGGTAGCTATGAGGATGATCCTCAGGTTCCGGACCCAGTCCGTATAGTTGCTGCCATCGTCTTTCAGCTTGGTTTTCTCTAGGAACGCGTTGAAGTTGAGGACAACGTTGGCCATTTGATCTACAATACATGTTGTAAAGATTTTAGACTAAGTTCATGATAATTAAGTTCATCTAAATCAAATTATTCAATGAACTCCCACTCAGATAGACATCCCTCCAGTCATCTAAGTATAACATGATCCGAATTAACTAGGACGTGTCCGATCATCACGTGAGACGGACTAGTCAACATCGGTGAACATCTTCATGTTGATTGTATCTTCTATACGAATCATGCTCGACCTTTCGGTCTTCTGTGTTCCGAGGCCATGTCTGTACATGCTAGGCTCGTCAAGTCAACCTAAGTGTTTGCATGTGTAAATCTGTCTTACACCCGTTGTATGTGAATGTTGGAATCTATCACACCCGATCATCACATGGTGCTTCGAAACAACGAATTGTTGCAATGGTGCACAGTTAGGGGGAACACTTTCTTGAAATTATTATGAGGGATCATCTTATTTACTACCGTCGTTAGTAAACAAGATGCAAAAACATGATAAACATCACATGCAATCAAATAATAATAGCGACATGATATGGCCAATATCACATAGCTCCTTTGATCTCCATCTTGGGGCTCCATGATCATCTTGTCGCCGGCATGACATCATAATCTCCATCATCATGATCTCCATCATCATGCTCTCCATCATCGTGTCTCCATGAAGTTGCTCGCCAACTATTACTTCTACTACTATGGCTAACACGTTTAGCAATAAAGTAAAGTAATTTACATGACATTTCTCAATGACATGCAGGTCATACAAAAAATAAAGACAACTCCTATGGCTCCTGCCGGTTGTCATACTCATCGACATGCAAGTCGTGATTCCAATTACAATAGTGAACATCTCATACATCACATATATATCATTCATCGTTCATCACAACTTTGTCCATATCACATCACAAAACACTTGCTGCAAAAACAAGTTAGACGTCCTCTAATTGTTGTTGCAAGTTTTACGTGGATGCAATAGGGTTCTAGAAAGAACATTTTCTTACCTACGTGAAAGCCACAACGTGATTTGTCAACTTGGATTTACCCTTCATAAGGACCCTTTTCATCGAAACCGCTCCAACTAAAGTGGGAGAGACAAACACCCGCTAGCCACCTTATGCAACTACTGCATGTCAGTCGGTGGAACCGGTCTCACGTAAGCATACGTGTAAGGTTGGTCCGGGCCGCTTCATCCCACAATACTGCTGAAGAAAAATAAGACTAGTACCGGCAAGAAAGTTGACAACATCTACGCCCACAACAAATTGTGTTCTACTCGTGCAAAGAGAACTACGCATAGACCTAGCTCATGATGCCACTGTTGGGGAACGTTGCAGAAAACAAAAAATTTCCTACGGTTTCACCAAGATCTATCTATGAGTTCATCTAGCAACGAGTGATCGGATTGCATCTACATACCTTTGTAGATCACGCGCGGAAGCGTTCAAAGAACGGGGATGAGGAAGTCGTACTCGACGTGATCCAAATCACCGGAGATCCTAGCGCCGAACGGACGGCACCTCCATGTTCAACACACGTACGGTCAGCGTGACGTATCCTCCTTCTTGATCCAGCAAGGGGGGAGGAGAGGTTGATGAAGATCCAGCAGCACGATGGCGTGGTGGTGGATGCAGCAGTCACCGCAGCAGGGCTTCGCCGTTCTTCTGCGAGAGGGAGATGTGTAGCAGGGGAGAGGGAGGCGCCAAGACTCAAGGGTGAGGCTGCCCCTCCCTCCCCCCCCTTTATATAGGCCCCCTAGGGGGTGCGCCGGCCCTAGGAGATGGGATCTCCTAGGGTGGGGCGGCGGCCAAGGGGTGGAGTGCCCCCCCACCCTAGGGTTCCAACCCTAGGCGCATGGGGTGGGCCAAGGGGGCGCACCAGCCCACTATGGGCTGGTTCCCCTCCCCACTTTAGCCCATGGGGCCCTCCGAGATGGGTGGCGCCACCCGGTGGACCCCGGGACCCTTCTGGTGGTCCCAGTACAATACCGTGACCCCCGAAACTCTCTCGATGGCCGAAACGGCACTTCCTATATATAATTCTTCACCTCTGGACCATTCCGGAACTCCTCATGACGTCCGGGATCTCATCCGGGACTCCGAACAACTTTCGTGTTACTGCATATTCATATCTCTACAACCCTAGCGTCATCGAACCTTAAGTGTGTAGACCCTACGGGTTCGGGAGACATGTAGACATGACCGAGATGGCTCTCTGGTCAATAACCCACAGCAGGATCTGGATACCCATGTTGGCTCCCACATGCTCCTCGATGATCTCATCGGATGAACCACGATGTCGAGGATTCAAGCAACCCCGTATACAATTCCCTTTGTCAATCGGTACGTTACTTGCCCGTTATTCAATCGTCGGCATCCCAATACCTCGTTCAATCTCGTTACCGGAAGTCACTTTCCTCGTACCGTAATGCATGATCCCTTTACCAGACACTTGGTCACTTTGAGCTCATTATGATGATGCATTACCGAGTGGGCCCAGAGATACCTCTTTGTTATACGGAGTGACAAATCCCAGTCTTGATCCGTGTCAACCCAACAGACACTTTCGGAGATACCCGTAGTATACCTCTATAGTCACCCAGTTACGGTGTGATGTTTGGTACACCCAAAGCACTCCTACGGCATCCGGGAGTTATACGATCTCATGGTCTAAGGAAAAGATACTTGACATTGGAAAAACTCTAGCAAACGAACTATGCGATCTTGTGCTATGTTTAGGATTGGGTCTTGTCCATCACATCATTCTCCTAATGATGTGATCTCGTTATAAATGACATCCAATGTCCATAGTCAGGAAATCATGACTATCTGTTGATCAACGAGCTAGTCAACTAGAGGCTTACTAGGGACATGTTGGTGTCTATGTATTCACACATGTATTACGATTTTCGGATAACACAATTATAGCATGAATAAAAGACAATTATCATGAACAAGGAAATATAATAGTAATCCTTTTATTATTGCCTCTAGGGCATATTTCCAACAAAAGATACATATTTCATTTAAAAATTTAATGCATCCGTTCAGCACAAGGTTTCTTACCATGCATTTATTGCGTTGGGAAAGTGCCTCCTTCAAGTTCAATCCCATCATGTTAGTGCTCTTGTTTTTGCCATTATCGCCTGAGAAAGTAAGATTGGCAACTTTCATTATATTTGAGCTAGGTTCCTCATATTTCTCCATTATTGAAAACACTTGTGTTGTCATCTTCTCTTCTGCAAAAGGTTTCAACATGATGAGTATTGGAAATGTCGAACTCATATAAAAATAACTTTCCAAAATTTGCCACACTTCTTGTGAACTACAAAAAAATTGATAAGTCTGATAATGGTGAACAGTACAACCATTGGTAATTATTAAAAAATTCACAAAATTTTCATTTTTGTGTAGCTCACATGTTAACATATTTCATCGTGAAACATAATACACTTGTGGAATGCATCCATATGAACATATGTATAAAAACCTATGTTTTTTTCAAACTTTGAACAATGGTTTTTGATTTTGAAATTCAAGCTCAAAATGCCCTACTCGCAAAACCTATCAAGATAAACAGGAATGCAATTGCTAAATTAGCAATAATAAGCAACCTTCCAAAAAGTGTTAGAATATTGGGAAAATGTAACCCACTCATATGCACATAAGTGTAATTCCACCCAAAAGCAAGTTTGAACAAGTTCCCAAAGAAAAGGAAAACTCAATAAAATAATGGTAAAAATAATTCGTTTGAGTACATGGTTAGCACACACGTGCACAATCCAGTACAATACAAACGCATACATCACAAATCATTATAACATTCATACATCAAAACAACAAATAGCTAAGTGGCTTTATTTCACTATTTACGAATATTGGCCCCAATGCCTACTAGTTCCCAGCTAGAAACTTTGCATCAGTTATCATTTTGTACTTTTTCCTCGGCCTTCTTGCCAAGGTCCAGTATCATATTCGCAGCGGCAAGCACATCGCATCATGTGGGGTCGTACGAGGATCACAAGTGATGCTCATATCAAAATCAGTGCGTTTCAAACATAGTTGCCTACGTACATTCCTGAAAAGATAGGAGATTGACTGGTGAATAAGAGCTCGAAAAACAATCTGTGACTATGAATGAGAGAAGATGGCACTAAGTCACACAGTAGTTCCTGGTTATTGCTAGGTGGAGACCTATTCAATTATTGACAAGTGGAATGCAATGAAGTGACTAAGGTGATCTCTTATAGATCGTACAATGGCGCGACACATGTCATTGGTAACCATGAATCGAACCGTGACGTCGAATAAACGTAACACCTGAACAGGTCATAGACAAGTGATTTATAGATTTAACTAATTGAAAATTCTTTTGGCCAAGCATGCTTAGCATAGTACACCATGCATGCTAATAGTTCAATGCATGATACTAAGGGGACACTATAGGGATTGGACTCAATAAATGCTAATCAGGAACTATGTGGCACAAGACCCATTTGTATGGAATTCTTTATTATTGTGCCTATATGGTCCATGAATCCAATGCTTCTCCATTTGGAAAATTAAAGAGCTAAGATAAATGTATTTACACATACCGTCTACTAGTGAAGGTACTACTGTGTATCTAGGGGCCATCCAATCACAATCACAGAAGATCACATATGGCTCCTCCATTGACAGGGGTCAAAGATACAGATTGCATTTAAAAATTTAATGCATCCATTCAGCACAAGGTTTCTTACCATGCATTTATCGCGTTGGGAAAGTGCCTCCTTCAAGTTCAATCCCATCATGTTAGTGCTCTTGGTTTTGCCATCATCGCCTGAGAAAGTTAGATTGGCAACGTTCATCATATTTGAGCTAGGTTCCTCATATTTCTCCATTATTGACAACACTTGTGTTGTCATTTTAAACGTCGAACTCATATAAAAATATCTTTCGAAAATTTGCCACACTTCTAGTGAACTACATAAATAAATAAATTCATAACTCTGATAATGGTGAACTGTACATGCATTGGTAATTATTAAAAAATTAACAACATTTACATTTTTGTGTAGCTCACATGTTAACATATTTCATCATGACACATTATACAATTGTGGAATGCATCCACATGAACCTATGTATAAAAACCTATGATTTTTTCAAACTTTGAACTATGGTTTTTGATATTTTTAAAATTCAAGCTCCAAAATGCCTCACTCGCAAAACATATCAGGATAAACAGCAATGCAATTGCTAAATTAGCAATAATAAGCAACCTTCCAAAAAGTGCTACAATTTTGGGAAAATGTAACCGACTCATATGCGGATAAGTGAAATTCCACCCACAATCAAGTTTGAACAAGTTACCCAAGAAAAGGAAAACTCAATAAAGTAATGGTAAAAATAATTCGTTTGAGCACATGGTTAGCACACACGTGCACAATGCAGTACAGTACAAACTCATACAACGCAAATCATTATAACACTCATACATCAGAACAAAGAAATAGCTAAGTCGCTTTATTTCACTATTTATGAATATTGGCCACACCGCCTACTAGTTCCCATCTAGCAACTTTGCATCAGTTATCATTTTATCCTTTTTCCTCCGCCTTCTTACGAAGCTCCAGTATCATGTTGGCAACGGCTGAGCACCTCGCATCATGTGGGGTCAGACGAGGATTGCCAGTGATGCTCATCTCAAAATCAGGGAATTCAAAACGTACTTTGCCGACATGCATTCCTCAAAAGATAGGAGATTGACCAGTGAATAAGTGTTGAATAAACAATATGTAACTATAAATGAAATAAGATGGCACTAAATCAAATAGCAATTCCTGGTTATTGCTAGGTGGAGATGTATTCAATCCTTGACAAGTGGAATCCAATTAAGTGAGTAGAGGTGATCTCTTATAGATCGTATAATGGCGCGACACATGTCTTTGGTAACCATGGATCGAACCGTGACATTGAATAAACCTAACACCTGAACAGGCCATAGACAAGTGGTTTATAGATCTTACCACTTGAAAATTCTTTGGCCCAAGCATGCTAAGCATAGTACACCATGTATGCTAATAGGTCAATGCTTGATCCTAAGGGGACACTATATGGATTGGATTCAGTAAACGCTAATCAGGAAGTACGTGGCACAAGACCCGTTTGTACGCAATTCTTTATTTTTGTGCTATATGGTCCATGAACCCAATGCTTGTCCATTTGGAAAATTAAACAGATAAGAGTAAATGTATTTACACATACCGTCTGCTAGTGAAGGTACTACTGTGTATCTAGGGGCCATCCAATCACAATCACAGAAGATCTCATATGGCTCCTCCATTAACAGGTGTCAAAGATACATTTTACTTTTAAAAATTTAATGCATCCGTTCAGCACAAGGTTTCTTACCATGCATTTATCGCGTTGGGAAAGTGCCTACTTCAAGTTCAATCCCATCATGTTAGTGCTCTTGGTTTTGCCATCATCGCCTGAGAAAGTTAGATTGGCAACTTTCATCATATTTAGCTATGTTCCTCATATTTCTCCATTATTAACAACACTTGTGTTGTCATCTTCTCTTTTGCAAAAGGATTAAACATGATGAGTAATGGAAATGTCGAACTCATATAAAAATAACTTTAGAAAATTTGCCACACTTCTAGTGAACTACATAAAAAATAAATTCATAACTCTGATAATGGTGAACAGTACATGCATTGGTAATTATTAAAAAATTCACAAATTTTCATTTTTGTGTAGCTCACATGTTAACATATTTCATCGTGACACATTATACACTTGTGGAATGCATCCACATGAACATATGTATAAAAACCTATGATTTATTCAAACTTTGAACTATGGTTTTTGATATTTTTAAAATTCAAGCTCCAAAATGCCTCACTCGCAAAACCTATCAAGATAAACAGCAATGCAATTGCTAAATTAGCAATAATAAGCAAGCTTCCAAAAAGTGCTACAATTTTGGGAAAATGTAACACACTCATATGCACATAAGTGAAATTCCACCCAAAATCAAGTTTGAACAAGTTATCCAAGAAAAGGAAAACTCAATAAAGTAATGGCAAAAATAATTCGTTTGAGCACATGCTTAGCACACACGTGCACAATGAAGTACAATACAAACTCATACAACGCAAATCATTCTAACACACATACATCAGAACAACAAATAGCTAAGTCGCTTTATTTCACTCTTTACGAATATTGGCCACACCGCCTACTAGTTCCCAGCTAGCAACTTTGCAGCAGTTATCATTTTGTCCTTTTTCCTCCGCCTTCTTGCGAAGCTCTAGTATGATGTTGGCAGCGGCAGAGCACCTCACATCATGTGGGGTCGGACGAGGATTGCCCGTGATGCTCATGTCAAAATCAGGGAATTCCAAACGTACTTTGCCGACATGCATTCCTCCAAAACATAGGAGATTGACTAGTGAATAAGTGTTAAATAAACAATATGTAACTATAAATGAGAGAAGATGGCACTAAATCAAATAGCAGTTCCTGGTTATTGCTAGGTGGAGATGTATTCAATCCTTGACAAGTGGAATGCAATTAAGTGAGTAGAGGTGATTTCTTATAGATCGTATAATGGCACGACACCTGTCTTTGGTAACCATGGATCGAACCGTGACATTAAATAAACCTAACACCTGAACAGGGCATAGACAAGTGGTTTATAGATCTTACCACTTGAAAATTCTTTGGCCCAAGCATGCTAAGCATAGTACACCATGTATGCTAACAGCTCAATGCTTGATACTAAGGGGACACTATAGGGATTGGATTCAATAAACGCTAATCAGGAAGTACGTGGCACAAGACCCATTTGTACGGAATTATTTATTTTGGTGCTATATGGTCCATGAACCCAATGCTTTCTCCATTTGGAAAATTAAAGAGATAAGACTAAATGTATTTACACATACCGTCTGCTAGTGAAGGTACTACTGTGTATCTAGGGGCCATCCAAGCACAATCACAGAAGATCTCATCTGGCTCCTCCATTGACAGGTGTCAAAGATACAGATTGCATTTAAAAATTTAATCAGGAAGTACGTGGCACAAGGCCCATTTGTATGGAATTCTTTATTTTTGTGCTATATGGTCCATGAACCCAATGCTTGTCCATTTGGAAAATTAAAGAGATAAGATAAATGTATTTACACATACCGTCTGCTAGTGAAGGTACTACTTTGTATCTAGGGGCCATCCAATCACAATCACAGAAGATCGCATCTGGCTCCTCCATTGACAGGTGTCAAAGATGTTGGGGAACGTTGCAGAAAACAAAAAATTTCCTACAGTTTCACCAAGATCCATCTATGAGTTCATCTAGCAACGAGTGATCGGGTCTACATACCTTTGTAGATCACGTGCGGAAGCGTTCAAAGAATGGGGATGAGGAAGTCGTACTCGATGTGATCCAAATCACCGGAGATCCTAGCGCTGAACGGACGGCACCTCCGTGTTCAACACACGTACGGTCAGCGTGACGTCTCCTCCTTCTTGATCCAGCAAGGGGGTAGGAGAGGTTGATGAAGATCCAGCAGCATGACGGCGTGGTGGTGGATGCAGCAGTCACCGCAGCAGGGCTTCGCCATTCTTCTGCGAGAGGGAGATGTGTAGCAGGGGAGAGGGAGGCGCCAATACTCAAGGGTGCGGCTGCCCCTCCCTCCCCCCCTTTATATAGGCCCCCTAGGGGGTGCGCCGGCCCTAGGAGATGGGATCTCCTAGGGGGGCGGTAGCCAAGGGGTGGAGTGCCCCCAAGCCAGGTGGTGCGCCCCCCCCACCCTAGGGTTCCCCTCCACACTTTAGCCCATGGGGCCCTCCGGGATGGGTGGCCCCACCCGGTGGACCCCCGGGACCCTTCCGGTGGTCCCGGTACAATACCGGTGACCCCGAAACTCTCCCGATGGCCGAAACTGCACTTCCTATATAGAATTCTTAACCTCCGGACCATTCCGGAATTCCTCGTGACGTCCGGGATCTCATCCGGGACTCCGAACAACTTTCGGGTTATTGCATATTCATATCTCTACAACCCTAGCATCACCGAACCTTAAGTGTGTAGACCCTACGGGTTCGGGAGACATGTAGACATGACCGAGACGGCTCTCCGGTCAATAACCAACAGCGGGATCTGGATACCCATGTTGGCTCCCACATGCTCCTCGATGATCTCATTGGATGAACCACGATGTCGAGGATTCAAGCAACCCCGTATACAATTCCCTTTGTCAATTGGTACGTTACTTGCCCGAGATTCGATCGTCGGTATCCCAATACCTCGTTCAATCTCGTTACCGGCAAGTCACTTTACTCGTACCGTAACGCATGATCCCGTGACTAGACACTTGGTCACTTTGAGCTCATTATGATGATGCATTACCGAGTGGCCCCAGAGATACCTCTCCATTATACGGAGTGACAAATCCCAGTCTTGATCCGTGTCAACCCAACAGACACTTTCGGAGATACCCGTAGTATACCTTTATAGTCACCCAGTTACATTGTGACGTTTGGTACACCCAAAGCACTCCTACGGCATCCGGTAGTTATACGATCTCATGGTCTAAGGAAAATATACTTGACATTGGAAAAACTCTAGCAAACAATTATTCTCCTAATGATGAGATCTCGTTATCAATGACATCCAATGTCCATAGTCAGGAAACCATGGATCGAACCGTGAGATTGAATAAACCTAACACCTGAACAGGCCATAGACAAGTGGTTTATAGATCTTACCACTTGAAAATTCTTTGGCCCAAGCATGCTAAGCATAGTACACCATGTATGCTAATATCTCAATGCTTGATCCTAAGGGGACACTATATGGATTGGATTCAGTAAACGCTAATCAGGAAGTACGTGGCACAAGACCCGTTTGTACGCAATTCTTTATTTTTGTGCTATATGGTCCATGAACCCAATGCTTGTCCATTTGGAAAATTAAACAGATAAGAGTAAATGTATTTACACATACCGTCTGCTAGTGAAGGTACTACTGTGTATCTAGGGGCCATCCAATCACAATCATAGAAGATCTCATATGGCTCCTCCATTAACAGGTGTCGAAGATACATTTTACATTTAAAAATTTAATGCATCCGTTCAGCACAAGGTTTCTTACCATGCATTTATCGCGTTGGGAAAGTGCCTACTTCAAGTTCAATCCCATCATGTTAGTGCTCTTGGTTTTGCCATCATCGCCTGAGAAAGTTAGATTGGCAACTTTCATCATATTTAGCTATGTTCCTAATATTTCTCCATTATTAACAACACTTGTGTTGTCATCTTATCTTCTGCAAAAGGATTAAACATGATGAGTAATGGAAATGTCGAACTCATATAAAAATAACTTTCGAAAATTTGCCACACTTCCATTGAATTACATAAAAAATAAATTCATAACTCTGATAATGGTGAACAGTACATGCATTGGTAATTATTAAAAAATTCACAAAATTTTCATTTTTGTGTAGCTCACATGTTAACATATTTCATCGTGACACATTATACACTTGTGGAATGCATCCACATGAACATATGTACAAAAACCTATGATTTATTCAAACTTTGAACTATGGTTTTTGATATGTTTAAAATTCAAGCTCCAAAATGCCTCACTCGCAAAACCTATCAAGATAAACAACAGTGCAATTGATAAATTAGCAATAATAAGCAAGCTTCCAAAAAGTGCTACAATTTTGGGAAAATGTAACCCACTCATATGCAAATAAGTGAAATTGAACCCAAAATCAAGTTTGAACAAGTTACCCAAGAAATGGAAAACTCAATAAAGTAATGGTAAAAATAATTCGTTTGAGCACATGGTTAGCACACACGTGCACAATGAAGTACAGTACAAACTCATACAACGCAAATCATTCGAACACACATACATCAGAACAACAAATAGCTAGGTCGCTTTATTTCACTCTTTACGAATATTGGCCACACCGCCTACTAGTTCCCAGCTAGCAACTTTGCAACAGTTATCATTTTGTCCTTTTTCCTTCGCCTTCTTGTGAAGCTCTAGTATGATGTTGGCAGCGGCAGAGCAACTCACATCATGTGGGGTCGGACGAGGATTGCCCGTGATGCTCATCTCAAAATCAGGGAATTCCAAACATACTTTGCCGACATGCATTCCTCAAAAGGTAGGAGATTGACTAGTGAATAAGTGTTAAATAAACAATATGTAACTATAAATGAGAGAAGATGGCACTAAATCAAATAGCACTTCCTGGTTATTGCTAGGTGGAGATGTATTCAATCCTAGACAAGTCGAATGCAATTAAGTGAGTAGAGGTGATTTCTTATAGATCGTATAATGGCACGACACCTGTCTTTGGTAACCATGGATCGAACCGTGACATTGAATAAACCTAACACCTGAACAGGGCATAGACAAGTGGTTTATAGACCTTACCACTTGAAAATTATTTGGCCCAAGCATGCTAAGCATACTACACCATGTATGCTAACAGCTCAATGCTTGATACTAAGGGGACACTATAGGGATTGGATTCAATAAACGCTAATCAGGAAGTACGTGGCACAAGACCCATTTGTACGGAATTCTTTATTTTTGTGCTATATGGTCCATTAACCCAATGCTTGTCCATTTGGAAAATTAAAGAGATAAGACTAAATGTATTTACACATACCGTCTGCTAGTGAAGGTACTACTGTGTATCTAGGGGCCATCCAAGCACAATCACAGAAGATCTCATCTGGCTCCTCCATTGACAGGTGTCAAAGATACAGATTGCATTTAAAAATTTAATGCATCTGTTCAGCACAATGTTTCTTACCATGCATTTATCGCATTGGGAAAGTGCCTCCTTCAAGTTCAATCCCATCATGTTAGTGCTCTTGTTATTGCCATCATCTCCTGAGAAAGTTTGATTGGGAACTTTCATTATATTTGAGGTAGGTTCCTCATATTTCTCCATTATTGAAAACACATGTGTTGTCATCTTCTATTCTGCAAAAGGTTTAAACATGATGAGTAATGGAAATGTCAAACTCATGTACAAATAACTTTCCAAAATTTTCCACATTTCTAGTGAAATAGAAAATAAAATCCATAACTCTGATAATGGTGAACAGTACATGCATTGGTAATTATTAAAAAATTCACAAAATTTTAATTTTTTTGTAGCTCACATGTTAACATATTTCTTCGTGAAATATTATACATTTGTGGTATGCATCGATATGAACATATGTATAAAAACCTATGATTTTTTCAAACATTGAACTATGGTTTTTGATATTTTTAAAATTCAAGCTCCAAAATACCACAATCGCAAAACCTATCAAGACAAACAGGAATGGAATTGCTAAATTAGCAATAATAAGCGACCTTCCAAAAAGTGCTACTATTTTGGGAAAATGTAACCCATTCATATGCACATAAGTGTAATTCCGCCCAAAACCAAGTTTGAACAAGTTACCCAAAAATGGAGAAATCATTTAACTAATAGTAAAAATAATTCGTTTAAGCACATGGTTAGCACGCACGTGCACAATGCAATATAGTAAAAACTCATACAACACAAATCATTATAACATTCATACATCAGAACAACAAATAGCTAAGTGGCTTTATTTCACTATTTACGAATATTGGCCCCAAGGCCTACTAGTTCCCAGCTAGCAACTTTGCATCACTTATCATTTTGTCCTTTTTCCTCCGCCTTCTTGCAAAGCTCCAGTATCATATTGGCAGCGCCAGAGCACCTCGTATCATGTGGGATCGGACGAGGATTGCCAGTGATGCTTATCTCCAAATCAGGGAATTTAAAACGTACTTCGCCGACGTCCATTCCTCAAAAGATAGGAGATTGACTAGTGAACCCGTGTTCGAAAAACAATCTGTAACTATGAATGAGAGAAGATGGCACTAAATCAAACAGCAGTTCCTGGTGATTGCTAGGTGGAGACCTATGCAATTCTTGACAAGTGGAATGCAATGAAGTGAGTAGAGGTTATCTCTTATAGATCGTACAATGGCGCAAAACATGTCTTTGGTAACCATGGATCGAACCGTGACGTTGATTAAAGCTAACACCTGAACAGGGCATAGACAAGTGGTTTATGGATCTTACCACTTGAAAATTCTTTGGCCCAAGCATGCTAATCATAGTACACCATTTATGCTAACAGTTCAATGCTTGATACTAAGGGAACACTATAGGGATTGGATTCAATAAACGCTAATCAGGAAGTACGTGGCACAAGACCCATTTGTATGGAATTCTTTATTATTGTGCCTATATGATCCATGAACCAAATGCTTGTCCATTTGGAAATTTAAAGAGCTAAGATAAATGTATTTACACATACCGTCTGCTAGTGAAGGTACTACTATGTATCTAGGGGCCATCCAATCACAATCACAGAAGATCTCATCTGGCTCCTCCATTGACAGGTGTCAAAGATACAGATTGCATTTAAAAATTTAATGCATCCGTTCAGCACAAGGTTTCTTACCATGCATTTATCGCCTTGGGAAAGTGCCTCCTTCAAGTTCAATCCCATCATGTTAGTGCTCTTGTTATTGCCATCATCTCCTGAGAAATTTAGATTGGGAACTTTCATTATATTTGAGGTAGGTTCCTCATATTTCTCCATTACTGAAAACACATGTGTTGTCATCTTCGATTCTGCAAAAGGTTTAAACATGATGAGTAATGGAAATGTCAAACTCATGTAGAAATAACTTTCCAATATTTTCCACACTTCTAGTGAAATAGAAAATAAAATCCATAACTCTGATAATGGTGAACAATACATGCATTGGTAATTATTAAAAAATTCACAAAATTTTAATTTTTGTGTAGCTCACATGTTAACATATTTCTTCGTGAAATATTATACATTTGTGGTATGCATCGATATGAACATATGTATAAAAACCTATGATTTTTTCATACATTGAACTATGTTTTTTGATATTTTTAAAATTCAAGATCCAAAATGCCACAATCGCAAAACCTATCAAGATAAACAGGAATGCAATTGCTAAATTAGCAATAATAAGCGACCTTCCAAAAAGTGCTACAATTTTGGGAAAATGTAACCCATTCATATGCACATAAGTGTAATTCCGCCCAAAACCAAGTTTGAACAAGTTCCCCAAAAATGGAGAACTCATTTAACTAATAGTAAAAATAATTCGTTTGAGCACATGGTTAGCACGCACATGCACAATGCAATACAGTACAAACTCATACAACACAAATCATTATAACATTCATACATCAGAACAACAAATAGCTAAGTGGCTTTATTTCACTATTTACGAATATTGGCCCCAATGACTACTAGTTCCCAGCTAGCAACTTTGCATCACTTATCATTTTGTCCTTTTTCCTCCGCCTTCTTGCCAAGCTCCAGTATCATATTGGCAGCGCCAGAGCACCTCGTATCATGTGGGATCGGACAAGGATTGCCAGTGATGCTCATCTCCAAATCGGGGAATTTAAAACGTACTTCGCCGATGTGCATTCCTCAAAAGATAGGAGATTGACTAGTGAACCAGTGTTCGAAAAACAATTTGTAACTATGAATGAGAGAAGATGGCACTAAATCAAGCAGCAGTTCCTGGTGATTGCTAGGTGGAGACCTATTCAATTTTTGACAAGTGGAATGCAATGAAGTGAGTAGAGGTGATCTCTTATAGATCGTACAATGGCGCAAAACATGTCTTTGGTAACCATCGATCGAACCATGGCGTTGATTAAAGCTAACACCTGAACAGGGCATAGACAAGTGGTTTATAGATCTTACCACTTGAAAATTCTTTGGCCCAAGCATGCTAAGCATAGTACACCATTTATGCTAACAGTTCAATGCTTGATACTAAGGGAACACTATAGGGATTGGATTCAATAAACGCTAATCAGGAAGTACGTGGCACAAGACCCATTTGTATGGAATTCTTTATTATTGTGCCTATATGGTCCATGAACCCAATGCTTGTCCATTTGGAAAATTAAAGAGCTAAGATAAATGTATTTACACATACCATCTGCTAGTGAATGTACTACTGTGTATCTAGGGGCCATCCAATCAAAATCAGAGAAGAGCTCATCTGGCTCCTCCAGTGACAGGTGTCAAAGATACATATTGCATTAAAAAAATTAATGCATCCGTTCAGCACAAGGTTTCTTACCAAGCATTTATCGCGTTGGGAAAGTGCCTCCTTCAAGTTCAATCCCATCATGCTAGTGCTGTTGTTTTTCCCATTATCGCCTGAGAAAGTAAGATTGGCAAATTTCATTATATTTGAGGGAGGTTCCTCATATTTCTCCATTATTGACAACACTTGTGTTGTCATCTTCTCTTCTGCAAAAGGTTTAAACATGATGAGTATTGGAAATGTCGAACTCATATAAAAATAGCTTTCCAAAATTTGCCACACTTCTAGTGAACTAAAAAAAATTCATAAGTCTGATAATGGTGAACAGTACATGCATTGGTATTTATTAAAAAATTCACAAAATTTTCATTTTTGTGTAGCTCACATGTTAACATATTTCATCATGACACATTATACACTTGTGGAATGCATCCACATGAACCTATGTATAAAAACCTATGATTTTTTCAAACTTTGAACTATGGTTTTTGATATTTTTAAAATTCAAGCTCCAAAATGCCTCACTCGCAAACCATATCAAGATAAACAGCAATGCAATTGCTAAATTAGCAATAATAAGCAACCTTCCAAAAAGTGCTACAATTTTGGGAAAATGTAACCCACTCATATGCACATAAGTGAAATTCCACCCAAATCCAAGTTTGAACAAGTTTCCCAAGAAAAGGAAAACTCAATAAAGTAATGGTAAAAATAATTCGTTTGAGCACATGGTTAGCACACACGTGCACAATGCAGTACAGTAAAAACTCATACAACACAAATCATTATAACATTCATACATAAAAACAACAAATAGCTAAGTCGCTTTATTTCACTCTTTACGAATATTGGCCACACCGCGTACTAGTTCCCAGCTAGCAACTTTGCATCATTTATCATTTTATCCTTTTTCCTCCGCCTTCTTGCGAAGCTCCAGTATCATGTTGGCAGCGGCAGAGCACCTCGCATCATGTGGGATGGGACGAGGATTGCCAGTGATGCTCATCTCAAAATCAGGGAATTCCAAACGTACTTTGCCAACATGCATTCCTAAAAAGATAGGAGATTGACTAGTGAATATGTGTTAAATAAACAATATCTAACTATAAATGAGAGAAGATGGCACTAAATCAAATAGCAGTTCCTGGTTATTGCTAGGTGGAGATGTATTCAATCCTTGACAAGTGGAATGCAATTAAGTGAGTAGAGGTGATCTCTTATAGATCGTATAATGGCGCGACACATGTCTTTGGTAACCATGGATCGAACCGTGACATTGAATAAACCTAACACCTGAACAGGCCATAGACAAGTGGTTTATAGATCTTACCAGTTGAAAATTCTTTGGCCCAAGCATGCTAAGCATAGTACACCATGCATGCTAATAGCTCAATGCTTGATCCTAAGGGGACACTATATGGATTGGATTCAATAAACACTAATCAGGAAGTACGTGGCACAAGACCCGTTTGTACGGAATTCTTTATTTTTGTGCTATATGGTCCATGAACCCAATGCTTGTCCATTTGGAAAATTAAACAGATAAGAGTAAATGTATTTACACATACCATGTGCTAGTGAAGGTACTACTGTGTATCTAGGGGCCATCCAATCACAATCACAGAAGATCTCATATGGCTCCTCCATTGGCAGGTGTCAAAGATACAGTTTGCATTTAAAAATTTAATGCATCCGTTCAGCACAAGGTTTCTTACCATGCATTTATCGCATTGGAAAAGTGCCTCCTTCAAGTTCAATCCCATCATGTTAGTGCTCTTGGTTTTGCCATCATCGCCTAAGAAAGTTAGATTGGCAACTTTCATCATATTTAGCTAGGTTCCTCATATTTCTCCATTATTAACAACACTTGTGTTGTCATCTTCTCTTTTGCAAAAGGTTTAAACATGATGAGTAATGGAAATGTCGAACTGATATAAAAATAACTTTAGAAAATTTGCCACACTTCTAGTGAACTACATAAAAAATAAATTCATAACTCTGATAATGGTGAACAGTACATGCATTGGTAATTATTAAAAAACTCACAAAATTTTCATTTTTGTGTAGCTCACATGTTAACATATTTCATCGTGACACATTATACACTTGTGGAATGCATCCACATGAACATATGTATAAAAACCTATGATTTATTCAAACTTTGAACTATGGTTTTTGATATTTTTATAATTCAAGCTCCAAAATGCCTCACTCGCAAAACCTATCAAGATAAACAGCAATGCAATTGCTAGATTAGCAATAATAAGCAAGCTTCCAAAAAGTGCTACAATTTTGGGAAAATGTCACACACTCATACGCACATAAGTGAAATTCCACCCAAAATCAAGTTTGAACAAGTTACTCAAGAAAAGGAAAACTCAATAAAGTAATGGTAAAAATAATTCGTTTGAGCACATGCTTAGCACACACGTGCACAATGAAGTACAGTACAAACTCATACAACGCAAATCATTCTAACACACATACATCAGAACAACAAATAGCTAAGTCGCTTTATTTCACTATTTACGAATTTTGGCCACAACGCCTACTAGTTCCCAGCTAGCAACTTTGCAGCAGTTATCATTTTGTCCTTTTTCCTCCGCCTTCTTGCGAAGCTCTAGTATGATGTTGACAGCGGCAGAGCACCTCACATCATGTGGGGTCGGACGAGGATTGCCCGTGATGCTCATCTCAAAATCAGGGAATTCCAAACATACTTTGCCGACAAGCATTCCTCAAAAAGATAGGAGATTGACTAGTGAATATGTGTTAAATAAACAATATGTAACTATAAATGAGAGAAGATGGCACTAAATCAAATAGCAGTTCCTGGTTATTGCTAGGTGGAGATGTATTCAATCCTTGACAAGTGGAATGCAATTAAGTGAGTAGAGGTGATTTCTTATAGATCGTATAATGGCGCGACACATGTCTTTGGTAACCATGGATCGAACCGTGACATTGAATAAACCTAACACTTGAACAGGGCATAGACAAGTGGTTTATAAATCTTACCACTTGAAAATTCTTTGGCCCAAGCATGCTAAGCATAGTACACCATGTATGCTAACAGCTCAATGCTTGATACTAAGGGGACACTATAGGGATTGGATTCAGTAAACGCTACTCAGGAAGTACGTGGCACAAGACCCATTTGTACGGAATTCGTTATTTTTGTGCTATATGCTCCATGACCCCAATGCTTGTCCATTTGGAAAATTAAAGAGATAAGAGTAAATGTATTTACACATACCGTCTGCTAGTGAAGGTACTACTGTGTATCTAGGGGCCATCCAAGCACAATCACAGAAGATATCATTTGGCTCCTCCATTGACAGGTGTCAAAGATACAGATTGCATTTAAAAATTTAATGCATCCGTTCAGCACAATGTTTCTTACCATGCATTTCTCGCATTGGGAAAGTGCCTCCTTCAAGTTCAATCCCATCATGTTAGTGATCTTGTTATTGCCATCATCTCCTGAGAAAGTTAGATTGGGAACTTTCATTATATTTGAGGTAGGTTCCTCATATTTCTCCATTATTGACAACACATGTGTTGTCATCTTCTTTTCTGCAAAAGGTTTAAACATGATGAGTAATGGAAATGTCAAACTCATATAGAAATAACTTTCCAAAATTTTCCACACTTCTAGTGAAATAGAAAATAAAATCCATAAGTCTGATAATGGTGAACAGTACATGCATTGGTATTTATTAAAAAATTCACAAAATTTTCATTTTTGTGTAGCTCACATGTTAACATATTTCATCATGACACATTATACACTTGTGGAATGCATCCACATGAACCTATGTATAAAAACCTATGATTTTTTCAAACTTTGAACTATGGTTTTTGATATTTTTAAAATTCAAGCTCCAAAATGCCTCACTCGCAAACCATATCAAGATAAACAGCAATGCAATTGCTAAATTAGCAATAATAAGCAACCTTCCAAAAAGTGCTCCAATTTTGGGAAAATGTAACCCACTCATATGCACATAAGTGAAATTCCACCCAAATCCAAGTTTGAACAAGTTTCCCAAGAAAAGGAAAACTCAATAAAGTAATGGTAAAAATAATTCGTTTGAGCACATGGTTAGCACACACGTGCACAATGCAGTACAATAAAAACTCATACAACACAAATCATTATAACACTCGTACATAAAAACAACAAATAGCTAAGTCGCTTTATTTCACTCTTTACGAATATTGGCCACACCGCGTACTAGTTCCCAGCTAGCAACTTTGCATTATTTATCATTTTATCCTTTTTCCTCCGCCTTCTTGCGAAGCTCCAGTATCATGTTGGCAGCGGCAGAGCACCTCACATCATGTGGGATGGGACGAGGATTGCCAGTGATGCTCATCTCAAAATCAGGGAATTCCAAACGTACTTTGCCAACATGCATTCCTCAAAAGATAGGAGATTGACTAGTGAATATGTGTTAAATAAACAATATCTAACTATAAATGAGAGAAGATGGCACTAAATCAAATAGCAGTTCCTGGTTATTGCTAGGTGGAGATGTATTCAATCCTTGACAAGTGGAATGCAATTAAGTGAGTAGAGGTGATCTCTTATAGATCGTATAATGGCGCAACACATGTCTTTGGTAACCATGGATCGAACCGTGACGTTCATTTGTGTAGCTCACATGTTATCAAATTTCATCGTGAAACATAATACACTTGTGGAATGCATCCATATGAGCATATGTATAAAAACCTATGATTTTTTCAAACTTTGAACTATGGTTTTTGATTTTGAAATTCAAGCTCCAAATGCCCCACTCGCAAAACCTATCAAGATAAACAGGAATGCAATTGCTAAATTAGCAATAATAAGCAACCTTCCAAAAAGTGTTAGAATTTTGGGAAAATGTAACCCACTCATATGCACATAAGTGTAATTCCACCCAAAAGCAAGTTTGAACAAGTTCCCGAAGAGAAGGAAAGCTCAATAAAATAATGGTAAAAATAATTCGTTTGAGCACATGGTTAGCACACACGTGCACAATGCAGTACAATACAAACGCATACATCACAAATCATTATAACATTCATACATCAGAACAACAAATAGCTAAGTGGATTTATTTCACTATTTACGAATATTGGCCCCAATGCCTACTAGTTCCCAGCTAGCAACTTTGCATCAGTTATCATTTTGTCCTTTTTCCTCCGCCTTCTTGCCAAGATCCAGTATCATATTGGCAGCGCCAGAGCACATCGCATCATGTGGGATCGGACGAGGATTGCCAGTGATGCTCATCTCCAAATTGGGGAATTTAAAACGTACTTCGCCGACGTGCATTCCTCAAAAGATAGGAGATTGACTAGTGAACCCGTGTTCGAAAAACAATCTGTAACTATGAATGAGAGAAGACGGCACTAAATCAAACAACAGTTCCTGGTGATTGGTAGGTGGAGACCTATTCAATTCTTGACAAGTGGAATGCAATGAAGTGAGTAGAGGTTATCTCTTATAGATCGTACAATGGTGCAAAACATGTCTTTGGTAACCATGGATCGAACTGTGATGTTGATTAAAGCTAACACCTGAACAGGGCATAGACAAGTGGTTTATAGATCTTACCACTTGAAAATTCTTTGGCCCAAGCATGCTAAGCATAGTACACCATTTATGCTAACAGTTGAATGCTTGATACTAAGGGAACACTATAGGGATTGGATTCAATAAACGCTAATCAGGAAGTACGTGGCACAAAACCCATTTGTATGGAATTCTTTATTATTGTGCCTATATGGTCCATGAACACAATGCTTGTCCATTTGGAAATTTAAAGAGCTAAGATAAATGTATTTACACATACCGTCTGCTAGTGAAGGTACTACTGTGTATCTAGGGGCCATCCAATCACAATCACAGAAGATCTCATCTGGCTCCTCCATTGACACGTGTCAAAGATACATATTGCATTTAAAAATTTAATGCATCCGTTCAGCACAAGGTTTCTTACCATGCATTTATCGCGTTGGGAAAGTGCCTCCTTCAAGTTCAATCCCATCATGTTAGTGCTCATGTTTTTGCCATTATCGCCTGAGAAAGTAAGATTGGCAACTTTCATTATATTTGAGCTAGGTTCCTCATATTTCTCCATTATTGAAAACACTTGTGTTGTCATCTTCTCTTCTGCAAAAGGTTTAAACATGATGAGTATTGGAAATGTCGAACTCATATAAAAATAACTTTCCAAAATTTGCCACACTTCTAGTGAACTACAAAAAAATTCATAAGTCTGATAATGGTGAACAGTACATGCATTGGTAACTATTAAAAAATTCCCAAAATTTTCATTTTTGTGTAGCTCACATGTTAACATATTTCATCGTGAAACATAATACACTTGTGAAATGCATCCATACGAACATATGTATAAAAACCTATGATTTTTTTCAAACTTTGAACTATGGTTTTTGATTTTGAAATTCAAGCTCCAAAATGCCACACTCACAAGACCTATCAAGATAAACAGGAATGCAATTGCTAAATTAGCAATAATAAGCAACCTTCCAAAAAGTGTTAGAATTTTGGGGAAATGTAACCCACTCATATGCACATAAGTGTAATTCCACCCAAAATCAAGTTTGAACAAGTTCGTGAAGAAAAGGAAAAGTCAATAAAATAATGGTAAAAATAATTTGTTTGAGCACATGGTTAGCACACACGTGCACAATGCAGCACAATACAAACGCATACATCACAAATCATTATAACATTCATACATCAGAACAACAAATAGCTAAGTGGCTTTATTTCACTATTTACGAATGTTGGCCCCAACGCCTACTAGTTCCCAGCTAGCAACTTTGCATCAGTTATCATTTAGTCCTTTTTCCTCCGCCTTCTTGCCAAGCTCCAGTATCATATTGGCAGCGCCAGAGCACCTCACATCATGTGGGATCGGACGAGGATTGCCAGTGATGCTCATCTCCAAATCGGGGAATTTAAAACTTACTTCGCCGACGTCCATTCCTCAAAAGATAGGAGATTGACTAGTGAACCCGTGTTCAAAAAACAATCTGTAACTATGAATGAGAGAAGATGGCACTAAATCAAACAACAGTTCCTGGTGACTGCTAGGTGGAGACCTATTCAATTCTTAACAAGTGGAATGCAATGAAGTGAGTAGAGGTTATCTCTTATAGATGGTACAATGGCGCAAAACATGTCTTTGGTAACCATGGATCGAACCGTGACGTTCATTAAAACTAACACCTGAAGAGGGCATAGACAAGTGGTTTATAGATCTTACCACTTGAAAATTCTTTGGCCCAAGCATGCTAAGCATAAAACACCATTTATGCTAACAGTTCAATGCTTGATACTAAGGGAACACTATAGGGATTGGATTCAATAAACGCTAATCAGGAAGTATGTGGCACAAGACCCATTTGTATGGAATTCTTTATTATTGTGCCTATGTGGTCCATGAACTCAATGCTTGTCCATTTGGAAATTTAAAGAGCTAAGATAAATGTATTTACACATACCGTGTGCTAGTGAAGGTACTACTGTATATCTAGGGGCCATCCAATCACAATCACAGAAGATCTCATCTGGCTCCTCCATTGACAGGTGTCAAAGATACATATTGCATTTAAAAATTTAATGCATCCGTTCAGCACAAGGTTTCTTACCATGCATTTATCGCGTTGGGAAAGTGCCTCCTTCAAGTTCAATCCCATCATGTTAGTGCTCATGTTTTTGCCATTATCGCCTGAGAAAGTAAGATTGGCAACTTTCATTATATTTGAGCTTGGTTCCTCATATTTCTCCATTATTGACAACACTTGTGTTGTCATCTTCTCTTCTGCAAAAGGTTTAAACATGATGAGTATTGGAAATGTCGAACTCATATAAAAATAACTTTCCAAAATTTGCCACACTTCTAGTGAACTACAAAAAAATTCATAAGTCTAATAATGGTGAACAGTACATGCATTGGTAATTATTAAAAAATTCACAAAATTTTCATTTTTGTGTTGCTCACATGTTAACATATGTCATCTTGAAACATAATACACTTGTGGAATGCATCCATATGAACATATGTATAAAAACCTATGATTTTTTTCAAACTTTGAACTCTGGTTTTTGATTTTGAAATTCAAGCTCCAAAATGCCCCACTCGCAAAACCAATCAAGATAAATAGGAATGCAATTGCTAAATTAGCAATAATAAGCAACCTTCCAAAAAGTGTTAGAATTTTGGGAAAATCTAACCCACTCATATTCACATAAGTGTAATTCCACCCAAAAGCAAGTTTGAACAAGTTCCCGAAGAAAAGGAAAACTCAATAAAATAATGGTAAAAATAATCCGTTTGAGCACATGGTTAGCACACACGTGCACAATGCAGTACAATACAAACGCATACATCACAAATCATTATAACATTCATACATCAGAACAACAAATAGCTAAGTGGCTTTATTTCACTATTTACGAATATTGGCCCCAACGCCTACTAGTTCCCAGTTAGCAACTTTGCATCAGTTATCATTTTGTCCTTTTTCCTCCGCCTTCTTTCCAAGCTCCAGTATCATATTGGTAGCGCGAGAGCACCTCGCATCATGTGGGATTGGACGAGGATTGCCAGTGATGCTCATCTCCAAATCAGGGAACTTAAAACGTACTTCGTCGACGTCCATTCCTCAAAAGATAGGAGATTGACTAGTCAACCCGTGTTTCGAAAAACAATCTGTAACTATGAATGAGAGAAGATGGCACTAAATCAAACAAAAGTTCCTGGTGATTGCTAGGTGGAGACCTATTCAATTCTTGACAAGTGGAATGCAATGAAGTGAGTAGAGGTTATCTCTTATAGATCGTACAATGGCACAAAACATGTCTTTGGTAACCATAGATCGAACCGTGACATTGATTAAAGCTAACACCTGAGCAGGGCATAGAAAAGTGGTTTATAGATCTTACCACTTGAAAATTCTTTGGCCCAAGCATGCTAAGCATAGTACACCATGTATGCTAACCGTTCAATGCTTGATACTAAGGGAACACTATAGGGATTGGATTCAATAAACGGTAATCAGGAAGTACGTGGCAGAAGACCCATTTGTATGGAATTCTTTATTATTGTGCCTATATGGTCCAGGAACCCAATGCTTGTCCATTTGGAAATTTAAAGAGCTAAGATAAATGCATTTACACATACCGTCTGCTAGTGAAGGTACTACTGTGTATCTAGGGGCCATCCAATCACAATCACAGAAGATCTCATCTGGCTCCTCCATTGACAGGTGTCAAAGATACATATTGCATTTAAAAATTTAATGCATCCGTTCAGCACAAGGTTTCTTACCATGCATTTATCGCGTTGGGAAAGTGCCTCCTTCAAGTTCAATCCCATCATGTTAGTGCTCATGTTTTTGCCATTATCGCCTGAGAAAGTAAGATTGGCAACTTTCATTCTATTTGAGCTAGGTTCCTCATATTTCTCCATTATTGACAACACTTGTGTTGTCATCTTCTCTTCTTCAAAAGGTTTAAACATGATGAGTATTGGAAATGTCGAACTCATATAAAAATAACTTTCCAAAATTTGCCACACTTCTAGTGAACTACAAAAAAATTCATAAGTCTAATAATGGTGAACAGTACATGCATTGGTAATTATTAAAAAATTCACAAAATTTTCATTTATGTGTAGCTCACATGTTAACATATTTCATGGTGAAACATAATACACTTGTGGAATGCATCCATATGAACATATGTATAAAAACCTATGATTTTTTTCAAACTTTGAACTATGGTTTTTGATTTTGAAATTCAAGCTCCAAAATGCCCCACTCGCAAAACGTATCAAGATAAACAGGAATGCAATTGCTAAATTAGCAATAATAAGCAACCTTCCAAAAAGTGTTAGAATTTTGGGAAAATGTAACCCACTCATATGCACATGAGTGTAATTCCACCCAAAAGCAAGTTTGAACAAGTTCCCGAAGAAAAGGAAAATTCAATAAAATAATGGAAAAATAATTCATTTGAGCACATGGTTAGCACACACGTGCACAATGCACTACAATACAAACGCATACATCACAAATCATTATAACAATCATACATCAGAACAACAAATAGCTAAGTGGCTTTATTTCACCATTTACGAATATTGGCCCCAACGCCTACTAGTTCCCAGCTAGTAAGTTTGCATCAGTTATCATTTTGTCCTTTTTCATCCGCCTTCTTGCCAAGCTCCAGTATCATATTGGCAGCGCCAGAGCACCTCGCATCATGTGGGATCGGACGAGGAATGCCAGTGATGATCATCTCCAAATCGGGGAATTTAAAATGTACTTCGCCGACGTCCATTCCTCAAAAGATAGGAGATTGACTAGTCAACCCGTGTTCGAAAAACAATCTGTAACTATGAATGAGAGAAGATGGCACTAAATCAAACAACAGTTCCTGGTGATTGCTAGGTGGAGACCTATTCAATTCTTGACAAGTGGAATGCAATGAAGTGAGTAGAGGTTATCTCTTATAGATCGTACAATGGCGCAAAACATGTCTTTGGTAACCATGGATCGAAACATGACGTTGATTAAAGCTAACACCTGAGCAGGGCATAGACAAGTGGTTTATAGATCTTACCACTTGAAAATTCTTTGGCCCAAGCATGCTAAGCATAGTACACCATTTATGCTAACAGTTCAATGCTTGATACTAAGGGAACACTATAGGGATTGTATTCAATAAACGCTAATCAGGAAGTACGTGGCACAAGACACATTTGTATGGAATTCTTTATTATTGTACCTATGTGGTCCATGAACCCAATGCTTGTCCATTTGGAAATTTAAAGAGCTAAGATAAATGTATTTACACATACCGTGTGCTAGTGAAGGTACTACTGTGTATCTAGGGGCCATCCAATCACAATCACAGAAGATCTCATCTGGCTCCTCCATTGACAGGTGTCAAAGATACATATTGCATTTAAAAATTTAATGCATCCGTTCAGCACAAGGTTTCTTACCATACATTTATCGCGTTGGGAAAGTGCCTCCTTCAAGTTCAATCCCATCATGTTAGTGCTCATGTTTTTGCCATTATCGCCTGAGAAAGTAAGATTGGCAACTTTCATTATATTTGAGCTAGGTTCCTCATATTTCTCCATTATTGACAACACTTGTGTTGTCATCTTCTCTTCTGCAAAAGGTTTAAACATGATGAGTATTGGAAATGTCGAACTCATATAAAAATAACTTTCCAAAATTTGCCACACTTCTAGTGAACTACAAAAAAAATCATAAGTCTGATAATGGTGAACAGTACATGCATTGGTAATTATTAAAAAATTCACAAAATTTTCTTGTGTAGCTCACATGTTAACATATTTCATCGTGAAACATAATACACTTGTGGAATGAATCCATATGAACATATGTATAAAAACCTATGATTTTTTTCAAACTTTGAACTATGGTTTTTGATTTTGAAATTCAAGCTCCAAAATGCCCCACTCGCAAAACCTATCAAGATAAACATGAATGCAATTGCTAAATTAGCAATAATAAGCAACCTTCCAAAAAGTCTTAGAATTTTGGGAAAATGTAACCCACTCATATGCACATTAGTGTTATTCCACCCAAAAGCAAGTTTGAACAAGTTCCCGAAGAAAAGGAAAACTCAATAAAATAATGGTAAAAATAATTCGTTTGAGCACATGGTTAGCACACACGTGCACAATGCAGTACAATACAAACTCATACATCACAAATCATTATACATTCATACATCAGAACAACAAATAGCTAAGTGGCTTTATTTCACTATTTACGAATATTGGCTCCAACGCCTACTATTTCCCAGCTAGCAACTTTGCAACAGTTATCATTTTATCCTTTTTCATCCGCCTTCTTGCCAAGCTCCAGTATCATATTGGCAGCGCCAGAGCACCTCGCATCATGTGGGATCGGACGAGGATTGCCAGTGATGCTCATCTCCAAATCGGGGAATTTAAAATGTACTTCGCCGACGTCCATTCCTCAAAAGATAGGAGATTGACTAGTCAACCCGTGTTCGAAAAACAATCTGTAACTATGAATGAGAGAAGATGGCACTAAATCAAACAACAGTTCCTGGTGACTGCTAGGTGGGGACCTATTCAATTCTTGACAAGTGGAATGCTATGAAGTGATTAGAGGTTATCTCTTATATATCGTACAATGGCGCAAAACATATCTTTGGTAACCATGGATCGAAACGTGACGTTGATTAAAGCTAACACCTGAACAGGGCATAGACAAGTGGTTTATAGATCTTACCACTTGAAAATTCTTTGGCCCAAGCATGCTAAGCATAGTACACCATTTATTCTAACAGTTCAATGCTTGATACTAAGGGAACACTATAGGGATTGGATTCAATAAACGCTAATCAGGAAGTACGTGGCACAAGACCCATTTGTATGGAATTCTTTATTATTGTACCTATGTGGTCCATGAACCCAATGCTTGTCCATTTGGAAATTTAAAGAGCTAAGATAAATGTATTTACACATACCGTGTGCTAGTGAAGGTACTACTGTGTATCTAGGGGCCATCCAATCACAATCACAGAAGATCTCATCTGGCTCCTCCATTGACAGGTGTCAAAGATACATATTGCATTTAAAAATTTAATGCATCCGTTCAGCACAAGGTTTCTTACCATACATTTATTGCGTTGGGAAAGTGCCTCCTTCAAGTTCAATCCCATCATGTTAGTGCTCATGTTTTTGCCATTATCGCCTGAGAAAGTAAGATTGGCAACTTTCATTATATTTGAGCTAGGTTCCTCATATTTCTCCATTATTGACAACACTTGTGTTGTCATCTTCTCTTCTGCAAAAGGTTTAAACATGATGAGTATTGGAAATGTCGAACTCATATAAAAATAACTTTCCAAAATTTGCCACACTTCTAGTGAACTACAAAAAAAATCATAAGTCTGATAATGGTGAACAGTACATGCATTGGTAA
The DNA here is from genome assembly GCF_018294505.1 of Triticum aestivum. Lineage (NCBI taxonomy): Eukaryota > Viridiplantae > Streptophyta > Magnoliopsida > Poales > Poaceae > Triticum > Triticum aestivum. Next base: position 507,444,795 of record NC_057806.1, on the reverse strand, counting down.
TTATTAAAAAATTCACAAAATTTTCATTTTTGTGTAGCTCACATGTTAACATATTTCATCGTGAAACATAATACAGTTGTGGAATGCATCCATATGAACATATGTATAAAAACGTATGATTTTTTTCAAACTTTGAACTATGGTTTTTGATTTTGAAATGCAAGCTCCAAAATTCCCCACTCGCAAAACCTATCAAGATAAACAGGAATGCAATTGCTAAATTAGCAATAATAAGCAACCTTCCAAAAAGTGTTAGAATTTTGGGAAAATGTAACCCACTCATATGCACATAAGTGTAGTTCCACCCAAAAGCAAGTTTGAACAAGTTCCCGAATAAAAGGAAAACTCAATAAAATAATGGTAAAAATAATTCGTTTGAGCACATGGTTAGCACACACATGCACAATGCAGTACAATACAAATGCATACATCACAAATCATTATAACATTCATACATCAGAACAACAAATAGCTAAGTGGCTTTATTTCACTATTTACGAATGTTGGCCCCAACGCCTACTAGTTCCCTGCTAGGAACTTTGCATCAGTTATCATTTTGTCCTTTTTCCTCCGCCTTCTTGCCAAGCTCCAGTATCATATTGGCAGCGCCAGAGCACCTCGCATCATGTGGGATCAGACGAGGATTGCCAGTGATGCTCATCTCCAAATTGGGGAATTTAAAACGTACTTCACCGACGTCCATTCCTCAAAAGATAGGAGATTGACTAGTCAACCCGTGTTTGAAAAACAATCTGTAACTATGAATGAGTGAAGATGGCACTAAATCAAACAACAGTTCCTGGTGATTGCTAGGTGGAGACCTATTCAATTCTTGACAAGTGGAATGCAATGAAGTGAGTAGAGGTTATCTCTTATAGATCGTACAATGGCGCAAAACATGTCTTTGGTAACCATGGATCGAACCGTGACGTTGATTAAAGCTAACACCTGAACAGGGCATAGACAAGTGGTTTATAGATCTTACCACTTCAAAATTCTTTGGCCCAAGCATGCTAAGCATAGTACACCATGTATGCTAACAGTTCAATGCTTGATACTAAGGGAACACTATAGGGATTGGATTCAATAAACGCTAATCAAGAAGTACGTGGCACAAGACCCATTTGTATGGAGTTCTTTATTATTGTGCCTATATGGTCCATGAACCCAATGCTTGTCCATTTGGAAATTTAAAGAGCTAAGATAAATATATTTACACATACCGTGTGCTAGTGAAGGTACTACTGTGTATCTAGGGGCCATCCAATCACAATCACAGAAGATCTCATCTGGCTCCTCCATTGACAGGTGTCAAAGATACATATTGCATTTAAAAATTTAATGCATCCGTTCAGCACAAGTTTTCTTACCATGAATTTATCGCGTTGGGAAAGTGCCTCCTTCAAGTTCAATCCCATCATGTTAGTGCTCATGTTTTTGCCATTATCGCCTGAGAAAGTTAGATTGGCAACTTTCATTATATTTGAACTAGGTTCCTCACATTTCTCCATTATTGACAACACTTGTGTTGTCATTTTCTCTTGTGCAAAAGGTTTAAACATGATGAGTATTGGAAATGTCGAACTCATATAAAAATAACTTTCCAAAATTTGCCACACTTCTAGTGAACTACAAAAAAAATCATAAGTCTGATAATGGTGAACAGTACATGCATTGGTAATTATTAAAAAATTCACAAAATTTTCATTTTTGTGTAGCTCACATGTTAACATATTTCATCGTGAAACATAATACAGTTGTGGAATGCATCCATATGAACATATGTATAAAAACGTATGATTTTTTTCAAACTTTGAACTATGGTTTTTGATTTTGAAATTCAAGCTCCAAAATTCCCCACTCGCAAAACCTATCAAGATAAACAGGAATGCAATTGCTAAATTAGCAATAATAAGCAACCTTCCAAAAAGTGTTAGAATTTTGGGAAAATGTAACCCACTCATATGCACATAAGTGTAGTTCCACCCAAAAACAAGTTTGAACAAGTTCCCGAAGAAAAGGAAAACTCAATAAAATAATGGTAAAAATAATTCGTTTGAGCACATGGTTAGCACACACATGCACAATGCAGTAGAATACAAACGCATACATCACAAATCATTATAACATTCATACATCAGAACAACAAATAGCTAAGTGGCTTTATTTCACTATTTACGAATATTGGCCCCAACGCCTACTAGTTCCCTGCTAGCAACTTTGCATCAGTTATCATTTTGTCCTTTTTCCTCCGCCTTCTTGCCAAGCTCGAGTATCATATTGGCAGCGCCAGAGCACCTCGCATCATGTGGGATCGGACGAGGATTGCCAGTGATGCTCATCTCCAAATCGGGGAATTTAAAACGTACTTCACCGACGTCCATTCCTCAAAAGATAGGAGATTGACTAGTCAACCCGTGTTCGAAAAACAATCTGTAACTATGAATGAGAGAAGATGGCACTAAATCAAACAACAGTTCCTGGTGATTGCTAGGTGGAGACCTATTCAATTCTTGACAAGTGGAATGCAATGAAGTGAGTAGAGGTTATCTCTTATAGATCGTACAATGGCGCAAAACATGTCTTTGGTAACCATGGATCGAACCGTGACGTTGATTAAAGCTAACACCTGAACAGGGCATAGACAAGTGGTTTATAGATCTTACCACTTGAAAATTCTTTGACCCAAGCATGCTAAGCATAGTACACCATGTATGCTAACAGTTCAATGCTTGATACTAAGGGAACACTATAGGGATTGGATTCAATAAACGCTAATCAGGAAGTACGTGGCACAAGACCCATTTGTATGGACTTCTTTATTATTGTGCCTATATGGTCCATGAACCCAATGCTTGTCCATTTGGAAATTTAAAGAGCTAAGATAAATGTATTTACACATACCGTGTGCTAGTGAAGGTACTACTGTGTATCTAGGGGCCATCCAATCACAATCACAAAAGATCTCATCTGGCTCCTCCATTGACAGGTGTCAAAGATACATATTGCATTTCAAAATTTAATGCATCCATTCAGCACAAGTTTTCTTACCATGCATTTATCGCGTTGGGAAAGTGCCTCCTTCAAGTTCAATCCCATCATGTTAGTGCTCATGTTTTTGCCATTATCGCCTAAGAAAGTAAGATTGGCAACTTTCATTATATTTGAGCTAGGTTCCTCACATTTCTCCATTATTGACAACACTTGTGTTGTCATCTTCCCTTCTGCAAAAGGTTTAAACATGATGAGTATTGGAAATGTCGAACTCATATAAAAATAACTTTCCAAAATTTGCCACACTTCTAGTGAACTACAAAAAAAATCATAACTCTGATAAAGGTGAATAGTACATGCATTGGTAATTATTAAAAAATTCACAAAATTTTCATTTTTGTGTAGCTCACATGTTAACATATTTCATCGTGAAACATAGTACAGTTGTGGAATGCATCCATATGAACATATGTATAAAAACGTATGATTTTTTTCAAACTTTGAACTATGGTTTTTGATTTTGAAATTCAAGCTCCAAAATTCCCCACTCGCAAAACCTATCAAGATAAACAGGAATGCAATTGCTAAATTAGCAATAATAAGCAACCTTCCAAAAAGTGTTAGAATTTTGGGAAAATGTAACCCACTCATATGCACATAAGTGTAGTTCCACCCAAAAACAAGTTTGAACAAGTTCCCGAAGAAAAGGAAAACTCAACAAAATAATGGTAAAAATAATTCGTGTGAGCACATGGTTAGCACACACATGCACAATGCAGTCGAATACAAACGCATACATCACAAATCATTATAACATTCATACATCAGAACAACAAATAGCTAAGTGGCTTTATTTCACTATTTACGAATATTGGCCCCAACGCCTACTAGTTCCCTGCTAGCAACTTTGCATCAGTTATCATTTTGTCCTTTTTGCTCCGCCTTCTTGCCAAGCTCCAGTATCATATTGGCAGCGCCAGAGCACCTCGCATCATGTGGGATCGGACGAGGATTGCCAGTGATGCTCATCTCCAAATCGGGGAATTTAAAATGTACTTCACCGACGTCCATTCCTCAAAAGATAGGAGATTGACTAGTCAACCCGTGTTCGAAAAACAATCTGTAACTATGATTGAGAGAAGATGGCACTAAATCAAACAACAGTTCCTGGTGATTGCTAGGTGGAGACCTATTCAATTCTTGACAAGTGGAATGCAATGAAGTGAGTAGAGGTTATCTCTTATAGATCGTACAATGGCGCAAAACATGTCTTTGGTAACCATGGATCGAACCGTGACGTTGATTAAAGCTAACACCTGAACAAGGCATAGACAAGTGGTTTATAGATCTTACCACTTGAAAATCCTTTGGCCCAAGCATGCTAAGCATAGTACACCATGTATGCTAACAGTTCAATGCTTGATACTAAGGGAACACTATAGGGATTGGATTCAATAAACGCTAATCAGGAAGTACGTGGCACAAGACCCATTTGTATGGAGTTCTTTATTATTGTGCCTATATGGTCCATGAACCCAATGCTTGTCCATTTGGAAATTTAAAGAGCTAAGATAAATGTATTTACACATACCGTGTGCTAGTGAAGGTACTACTGTGTATCTAGGGGCCATCCAATCACAATCACAGAAGATCTCATCTGGCTCCTCCATTGACTGGTGTCAAAGATACATATTGCATTTAAAAATTTAATACATCCATTCAGCACAAGTTTTCTTACCATGCATTTATCGCGTTGGGAAAGTGCCTCCTTCAAGTTCAATCCCATCATGTTAGTGCTCATGTTTTTGCCATTATCGCCTGAGTAAGTAAGATTGGCAACTTTCATTATATTTGAGCTAGGTTCCTCACATTTCTCCATTATTGACAACAATTGTGTTGTCATCTTCTCTTCTGCAAAAGGTTTAAACATGATGAGTATTGGAAATGTCGAACTCATATAAAAATAACTTTCCAAAATTTGCCACACTTCTAGTGAACTACAAAAAAATTCATAAGTCTGATAATGGTGAACAGTACATGCATTGGTAATTATTAAAAAATTCACAAAAGTTTCATTTTTGTGTAGCTCACATGTTAACATATTTCATCGTGAAACATAATACAGTTGTGGAATGCATCCATATGAACATATGTATAAAAACGTATGATTTTTTTCAAACTTTGAACTATGGTTTTTGATTTTGAAATTCAAGCTCCAAAATTCCCCACTCGCAAAACCTATCAAGATAAACAGGAATGCAATTGCTAAATTAGCAATAATAAGCAACCTTCCAAAAAGTGTTAGAATTTTTGGAAAATGTAACCCACTCATATGCACATAAGTGTAGTTCCACCCAAAAGCAAGTTTGAACAAGTTCCCGAAGAAAAGGAAAACTCAATAAAATAATGGTAAAAATAATTCGTTTGAGCACATGGTTAGCACACACGTGCACAATGCAGTACAACACAAACGCATACATCACAAATCATTATAACATTAATACATCAGAACAACAAATAGCTAAGTGGCTTTATTTCACTATTTACGAATATTGGCCCCAACGCCTACTTGTTCCCTGCTAGCAACTTTGCATCAGTTATCATTTTGTCCTTTTTCCTCCGCCTTCTTGCCAAGCTCCAGTATCATATTGGCAGCGCCAGAGCACCTCGCATCATGTGGGATCGGACGAGGATTGCCAGTGATGCTCATCTCCAAATCGGGGAATTTAAAACGTACTTCACCGACGTCCATTCCTCAAAAGATAGTAGATTGACTAGTCAACCCATGTTCGAAAAACAATCTGTAACTATGAATGAGAGAAGATGGCACTAAATCAAACAACAGTTCCTGGTGATTGCTAGGTGGAGACCTATTCAATTCTTGACAAGTGGAATGCAATGAAGTGAGTAGAGGTTATCTCTTATAGATCGTACAATGGCGCAAAACATGTCTTTGGTAACCATGGATCGAACCGTGACGTTGATTAAAGCTAACACCTGAACAGGGCATAGACAAGTGGTTTATAGATCTTACCACTTGAAAATTCTTTGGCCCAAGCATGCTAAGCATAGTACACCATGTATGCTAACAGTTCAATGCTTGATACTAAGGGAACACTATAGGGATTGGATTCAATAAACGCTAATCAGGAAGTACGTGGGACAAGACCCATTTGTATGGAGTTCTTTATTATTGTGCCTATATGGTCCATGAACCCAATGCTTGTCCATTTGGAAATTTAAAGAGCTAAGATAAATGTATTTACACATACCGTCTGCTAGTGAAGGTACTACTGTGTATCTAGGGGCCATCTAATCACAATCACAGAATATCTCATCTGGCTCCTCCATTGATAGGTGTCAAAGATACATATTGCATTTAAAAATTTAATGCATCCGTTCAGCACAAGGTTTCTTACTATGCATTTATCGCGTTGGGAAAGTGCCTCCTTCAAGTTCAATCTCATCATGTTAGTGCTCATGTTTTTGCCATTATCGCCTGAGAAAGTAAGATTGGCAACTTTCATTATATTTGAGCTAGGTTCCTCACATTTCTCCATTATTGACAACACTTGTGTTGTCATCTTCTCTTCTGCAAAAGGTTTAAACATGATGAGTATTGGAAATGTCGAACTCATATAAAAATAACTTTCCAAAATTTGCCAGACTTCTAGTGAACTACAAAAAAAATCATAAGTCTGATAATGGTGAACAGTACATGCATTGGTAATTATTAAAAAATTCACAAAATTTTCATTTTTGTGTAGCTCACATGTTAACATATTTCATCGTGAAACATAATACAGTTGTGGAATGCATCCATATGAACATATGTATAAAAAGGTATGATTTTTTTCAAACTTTGAACTATGGTTTTTGATTTTGAAATTCAAGCTCCAAAATTCCCCACTCGCAAAACCTATCAAGATAAACAGGAATGCAATTGCTAAATTAGCAATAATAAGCAACCTTCCAAAAAGTGTTAGAATTTTTGGAAAATGTAACCCACTCATATGCACATAAGTGTAGTTCCACCCAAAAGCAAGTTTGAACAAGTTCCCGAAGAAAAGGAAAACTCAATAAAATAATGGTAAAAATAATTCGTTTGAGCACATGGTTAGCACACACGTGCACAATGCAGTACAACACAAACGCATACATCACAAATCATTATAACATTCATACATCAGAACAACAAAAAGCTAAGTGGCTTTATTTCACTATTTACGAATATTGGCCCCAACGCCTACTCGTTCCCTGCTAGCAACTTTGCATTATTTATCATTTTGTCCTTTTTCCTCCGCCTTCTTGCCAAGCTCCAGTATCATATTGGCAGCGCCAGAGCACCTCGCATCATGTGGGATCGGACGAGGATTGCCAGTGATGCTCATCTCCAAATCGGGGAATTTAAAACGTACTTCACCGACGTCCATTCCTCAAAAGATAGTAGATTGACTAGTCAACCCATGTTTGAAAAACAATCTGTAACTATGAATGAGACAAGATGGCACTAAATCAAACAACAGTTCCTGGTGATTGCTAGGTGGAGACCTATTCAATTCTTGACAAGTGGAATGCAATGAAGTGAGTAGAGGTTATCTCTTATAGATCGTACAATGGTGCAAAACATGTCTTTGGTAACCATGGATCGAACCGTGACGTTGATTAAAGCTAACACCTGAACAGGGCATAGATAAGTGGTTTATAGATCTTACCACTTGAAAATTCTTTGGCCCAAGCATGCTAAGCATAGTACACCATGTATGCTAATAGTTCAATGCTTGATACTAAGGGAACACTATAGGGATTGGATTCAATAAACGCTAATCAGGAAGTACGTGGCACAAGACCCATTTGTATGGGGTTCTTTATTATTGTGCCTATATGGTCCATGAACCCAATGCTTGTCCATTTGGAAATTTAAAGAGCTAAGATAAATGTATTTACACATACCGTGTGCTAGTGAAGGTACTACTGTGTATCTAGGGGCCATCTAATCACAATCACAGAAGATCTCATCTGGCTCCTCCATTGACAGGTGTCAATGATACATATTGCATTTAAAAATTTAATGCATCCGTTCAGCACAAGGTTTCTTACCATGCTTTTATCGCGTTGGGAAAGTGCCTCCTTCAAGTTCAATCCCATCATGTTAGTGCTCATGTTTTTGCCATTATCGCCTGAGAAAGTAAGATTGGCAACTTTCATTATATTTGAGCTAGGTTCCTCACATTTCTCCATTATTGACAACACTTGTGTTGTCATCTTCTCTTCTGCAAAAGGTTTAAACATGATGAGTATTGGAAATGTTGAACTCATATAAAAATAACTTTCCAAAATTTGCCACACTTCTAGTGAACTACAAAAAAATCATAAGTCTGATAATGGTGAACAGTACATGCATTGGTAATTATTAAAAAATTCACAAAATTTTCATTTTTGTGTAGCTCACATCTTAACATATTTCATCGTGAAACATAATACAGTTGTGGAATGCATCCATATGAACATATGTATAAAAAGGTATGATTTTTTTCAAACTTTGAACTATGGTTTTTGATTTTGAAATGCAAGCTCCAAAATTCCCCACTCGCAAAACCTATCAAGATAAACAGGAATGCAATTGCTAAATTAGCAATAATAAGCAACCTTCTAAAAAGTGTTAGAATTTTGGGAAAATGTAACCCACTCATATGCACATAAGTGTAGTTCCACCCAAAAGCAAGTTTGAACAAGTTCCCGTAGAAAAGGAAAACTCAATAAAATAATGGTAAAAATAATTCGTTTGAGCACATGGTTAGCACACACGTGCACAATGCAGTACAATACAAACGCATACATCACAAATCATTATAACATTCATACATCAGAACAAAAAATTGCTAAGTGCCTTTATTTCACTATTTATGAATATTGTCCCCAACGCCTACTAGTTCCCTGCTAGCAACTTTGCATCAGTTATCATTTTGTCCTTTTTCCTACGCCTTCTTACCAAGCTCCATTATCATATTGGCAGCGCCAGAGCACCTCGCATCATGTGGGATCGGACGAGGATTGCCAGTGATGCTCATCTCCAAATCGGGGAATTTAAAACGTACTTCACCGACGTCCATTCCTCAAAAGATAGGAGATTGACTAGTCAACCCGTGTTCGAGAAACAATCTGTAACTATGAATGAGAGAAGATGGCACTAAATCAAACAACAGTTCCTGGTGATTGCTAGCTGGACACCTATTCAATTCTTGACAAGTGGAATGCAATGAAGTGAGTAGAGGTTATCTCTTATAGATCGTACAATCGCGCAAAACATGTCTTTGGTAACCATGGATCGAAACATGACGTTGATTAAAGCTAACACCTGAACAGGGCATAGACAAGTGGTTTATAGATCTTACCACTTAAAAATTCTTTGGCCCAAGCATGCTAAGCATAGTACACCATGTATGCTAACAGTTCAATGCTTGATACGATGGGAACACTATAGGGATTGGATTCAATAAACGCTAATCAGGAAGTACGTGGCACAAGACCCATTTGTATGGAATTCTTTATTATTGTGCCTATATGGTCCATGAACCCAATGCTTGTACATTTGGAAATTTAAAGAGCTAAGATAAATGTATTTACACATACCGTGTGCTAGTGAAGGTACTACTGTGTATCTAGGGGCCATCCAATCACAATCACAGAAGATCTCATCTGGCTCCTCCATTGACAGGTGTCAAAGATACATACTGCATTTAAAAATTTAATGCATCCGTTCAGCACAAGGTTTCTTACCATGCATTTATCGCATTGGGAAAGTACCTCCTTCAAGTTCAATCCCATCATGTTAGTGCTCATGTTTTTGCCATTATCGCCTGAGAAAGCAAGATTGGCAACTTTCATTATATTTGAGCTAGGTTCCTCACATTTCTCCATTATTGACAACACTTGTGTTGTCATCTTCTCTTCTGCAAAAGGTTTAAACATGATGAGTATTGGAAATGTTGAACTCATATAAAAATAACTTTCCAAAATTTGCCAGACTTCTAGTGAACTACAAAAAAAAAATCATAAGTCTGATAATGGTGAACAGTACATGCATTGGTAATTATTAAAAAATTCACAAAATTTTCATTTTTGTGTAGCTCACATGTTAACATATTGCATCGTGAAACATAATACAGTTGCGGAATGCATCCATATGAACATATGTATAAAAAGGTATGATTTTTTTCAAACTTTGAACTATGGTTTTTGATTTTGAAATTCAAGCTCCAAAATTCCCCACTCGCAAAACCTATCAAGATAAACAGGAATGCAATTGCTAAATTAGCAATAATAAGCAACCTTCCAAAAAGTGTTAGAATTTTGGGAAAATGTAACCCACTCATATGCACATAAGTGTAGTTCCACCCAAAAGAAAGTTTGAACAAGTTCCCGAAGAAAAGGAAAACTCAATAAAATAATGGTAAAAATAATTCGTTTGAGCACATGGTTAGCACACACGTGCACAATGCAGTACAATACAAACGCATACATCACAAATCATTATAACATTCATACATCAGGACAACAAATAGCTAAGTGGCTTTATTTCACTATTTACGAATATTGGCCCCAACGCCTACTAGTTCCCTGCTAGCAACTTTGCATCAGTTATCATTTTGTCCTTTTTCCTCCGCCTTCTTGCCAAGCTCCAGTATCATATTGGCAGCGCCAGAGCACCTCGCATCATGTGGGATCGGACGAGGATTGCCAGTGATGCTCATCTCCAAATCGGGGAATTTAAAATGTACTTCGCCGACGTCCATTCATCAAAAGATAGGAGATTGACTAGTCAACCCGTGTTCGAAAAACAATCTGTAACTATGAATGAGAGAAGATGACACTAAATCAAACAACAGTTCCTGGTGATTGCTAGGTGGAGACCTATTCAATTCTTAACAAGTGGAATGCAATGAAGTGAGTAGAGGTTATCTCTTATAGATCGTACAATGGCGCAAAACATGTCTTTGGTAACCATGGATCGAACCATGACGTTGATTAAAGCTAACACCTGAACAGGGCATAGACAAGTGGTTTATAGATCTTACCACATGAAAATTCATTGTCCCAAGCATGCTAAGCATAGTACACCATGTATGCTAACAGCTCAATGCTTGATACTAAGGGAACACTATAGGGATTGGATTCAATAAACGCTAATCCGAAAGTACGTGGCACAAGACCCATTTGTATGGAATTCTTTATTATTGTGCCTATATGGTCCATGAACCCAATGCTTGTCCATTTGGAAATTTAAAGAGCTAAGATAAATGTATTTACACATACCATGTGCTAGTGAAGGTACTACTGTGTATCTAGGGGCCATCCAATCAGAATCACAGAAGATCTCATTTGGCTCCTCCATTGACAGGTGTCAAAGATACATATTGCATTTAAAAATTTAATGCATCCGTTCAGCACAAGGTTTCTTACCATGCATTTATCACGTTGGGAAAGTGCCTCCTTCAAGTTCAACCCCATCATGTTAGTGCTCATGTTTTTGCCATTATCGCCTGAGAAAGTAAGATTGGCAACTTTCATTATATTTGAGCTAGGTTCCTCACATTTCTCCATTATTGACAACACTAGTGTTGTCATCTTCTCTTCTGCAAAAGGTTTAAACATGATGAGTATTGGAAATGTCGAACTCATATAAAAATAACTTTCCAAAATTTGCCACACTTCTAGTGAACTACAAAAAAAATCATAAGTCTGATAATGGTGAACAGTACATGCATTGGTAGTTATTAAAAAATTCACAAAATTTTCATTTTTGTGTAGCTCACATGTTAACATATTTCATCGTGAAACATAATACAGTTGTGGAATGCATCCATATGAACATATGTATAAAAACGTATGATTTTTTTCAAACTTTGAACTATGGTTTTTGATTTTGAAATGCAAGCTCCAAAATTCCCCACTCGCAAAACCTATCAAGATAAACAGGAATGCAATTGCTAAATTAGCAATAATAAGCAACCTTCCAAAAAGTGTTAGAATTTTGGGAAAATGTAACCCACTCATATGCACATAAGTGTAGTTCCACCCAAAAGCAAGTTTGAACAAGTTCCCAAAGAAAAGGAAAACTCAATAAAATAATGGTAAAAATAATTCGTTTGAGCACATGGTTAGCACACACGTGCACAATGCAGTACAATACAAACGCATACATCACAAATCATTATAACATTCATACATCAGAACAACAAATAGCTAAGTGGCTTTATTTCACTATTTACGAATATTGGCCCCAACGCCTACTAGTTCCCTGCTAGCAACTTTGCATCAGTTATCATTTTGTCCTTTTTCCTCCGCCTTCTTGCCAAGCTCCAGTATCATATTGGCAGCGCCAGAGCACCTCACATCATGTGGGATCGGACGAGGATTGCCAGTGATGCTCATCTCCAAATCGGGGAATTTAAAACGTACTTCACCGACGTCCATTCCTCAAAAGATAGGAGATTGACTAGTCAACCCGTGTTCGAAAAACAATCTGTAACTATGAATGAGAGAAGATGGCACTAAATCAAACAACAGTTCCTGGTGATTGCTAGGTGGAGACCTATTCTATTCTTAACAAGTGGAATGCAATGAAGTGAGTAGAGGTTATCTCTTATAGATCGTACAATGGCGCAAAACATGTCTTTGGTAACCATGGATCGAACCGTGACGTTGATTGAAGCTAACACCTGAACAGGGCATAGACAAGTGGTTTATAGATCTTACCACATGAAAATTCTTTGGCCCAACCATGCTAAGCATAGTACACCATGTATGCTAATAGTTCAATGCGTGATACTAAGGGAACACTATAGGGATTGGATTCAATAAACGCTAATCAGAAAGTACGTGGCACAAGACCCATTTATATGGAATTCTTTATTATTGTGCCTATATGGTCCATGAACCCAATGCTTGTCCATTTGGAAATTTAAAGAGCTAAGATAAATGTATTTACACATACCGTGTGCTAGTGAAGGTACTACTGTGTATCTAGGGGCCATCCAATCACAATCACAGAAGATCTCATCTGGCTCCTCCATTGACAGGTGTCAAAGATACATATTGCATTTAAAAATTTAATGCATCCGTTCAGCACAAGGTTTCTTACCATGCATTTATCGCGTTGGGAAAGTGCCTCCTTCAAGTTCAATCCCATCATGTTAGTGCTCATCTTTTTCCCATTATCGCCTGAGAAAGTAAGATTGGCAACTTTCATTATATTTGAGCTAGGTTCCTCACATTTCTCCATTATTGACAACACTTGTGTTGTCATATTCTCTTCTGCAAAAGGTTTAAACATGATGAGTATTGGAAATGTCGAACTCATATAAAAATAACTTTCCAAAATTTGCCACACTTCTAGTGAACTACAAAAAAAATCATAAGTCTGATAATGGTGAACAGTACATGCATTGTTAATTATTAAAAAATTCACAAAATTTTCATTTTTGTGTAGCTCACATGTTAACATATTTCATCGTGAAACATAATACAGTTGTGGAATGCATCCATATGAACATATGTATAAAAACGTATGATTTTTTTCAAACTTTGAACTATGGTTTTTGATTTTGAAATTCAAGCTCCAAAATTCCCCACTCGCAAAACCTATCAAGATAAACCGGAATGCAATTGCTAAATTAGCAATAATAAGCAACCTTCCAAAAATTGTTAGAATTTTGGGAAAATGTAACCCACTCATATGCACATAAGTGTAATTCCACCCAAAAGCAAGTTTGAACAAGTTCCCGAAGAAAAGGAAAGCTCAATAAAATAATGGTAAAAATAATTTGTTTGAGCACATGGTTAGCACACACGTGCACAATGCAGTACAATACAAACGTATACATCACAAATCATTATAACATTCATACATCAGAACAACAAATAGCTAAGTGGCTTTAATTCACTATTTACGAATATTGGCCCCAACGCCTACTAGTTACCTGCTAGCAACTTTGCATCAGTTATCATTTTGTCCTTTTTCCTCCGCCTTCTTGCCAAGCTCTAGTATCATATTGGCAACGCCAGAGCACCTCGCATCATGTGGGATCGGACGAGGATTGCCAGTGATGCTCATCTCCAAATCGGGGAATTTAAAATGTACTTCACCGACGTCCATTCATCAAAAGATAGGAGATTGACTAGTCAACCCGTGTTCGAAAAACAATCTGTAACTATGAATGAGAGAAGATGACACTAAATCAAACAACAGTTCCTGGTGATTGCTAGGTGGAGACCTATTCAATTCTTAACAAGTGGAATGCAATGAAGTGAGTAGAGGTTATCTCTTATAGATCGTACAATGGCGCAAAACATGTCTTTGGTAACCATGGATCGAACCGTGACGTTGATTAAAGCTAACACCTGAACAGGGCATACACAAGTGGTTTATAGATCTTACCACATGAAAATTCATTGTCCCAAGCATGCTAAGCATAGTACACCATGTATGCTAACAGTTCAATGCTTGATACTAAGGGAACACTATAGGGATTGGATTCAATAAACGCTAATCAGAAAGTACGTGGCACAAGACCCATTTGTATGGAATTCTTTATTATTGTGCCTATATGGTCCATGAACCCAATGCTTGTCCATTTGGAAATTTAAAGAGCTAAGATAAATGTATTTACACATACCGGGTGCTAGTGAAGGTACTACTATGTATCTAGGGGCCATCCAATCACAATCACAGAAGATCTCATCTGGCTCCTCCATTGACAGGTGTCAAAGATACATATTGCATTTAAAAATTTAATGCATCCGTTCAGCACAAGGTTTCTTACCATGCATTTATCACGTTGGGAAAGTGCCTCCTTCAAGTTCAATCCCATCATGTTAGTGCTCATGTTTTTGCCATTATCGCCTGAGAAAGTAAGATTGGCAACTTTCATTATATTTGAGCTAGGTTCCACACATTTCTCCATTATTGACAACACTAGTGTTGTCATCTTCTCTTCTGCAAAAGGTTTAAACATGATGTGTATTGGAAATGTCGAACTCATATAAAAATAACTTTCCAAAATTTGCCACACTTCTAGTGAACTACAAAAAAAATCATAAGTCTGATAATGGTGAACAGTACATGCATTGGTAATTATTAAAAAATTCACAAAATTTTCATTTTTGTGTAGCTCACATGTTAACATATTTCATCGTGAAACATAATACAGTTGTGGAATGCATCCATATGAACATATGTATAAAAACGTATGATTTTTTTCAAACTTTGAACTATGGTTTTTGATTTTGAAATGCAAGCTCCAAAATTCCCCACTCGCAAAACCTATCAAGATAAACAGGAATGCAATTGCTAAATTAGCAATAATAAGCAACCTTCCAAAAAGTGTTAGAATTTTGGGAAAATGTAACCCACTCATATGCACATAAGTGTAGTTCCACCCAAAAGCAAGTTTGAACAAGTTCCCGAAGAAAAGGAAAACTCAATAAAATAATGGTAAAAATAATTTGTTTGAGCACATGGTTAGCACACACGTGCACAATGTTGTACAATACAAACGCATACATCACAAATCATTATAACATTCATACATCAGAACAACCAATAGCTAAGTGGCTTTATTTCACTATTTACGAATATTGGCCCCGACGCCTACTAGTTCCCTGCTAGCAACTTTGCATCAGTTATCATTTTGTCCTTTTTCCTCCGCCTTCTTGCCAAGCTCCAGTATCATATTGGCAGCGCCAGAGCACCTCACATCATGTGGGATCGGACGAGGATTGCCAGTGATGCTCATCTCCAAATCGGGGAATTTAAAACGTACTTCACCGACGTCCATTCCTCAAAAGATAGGAGATTGACTAGTCAACCCGTGTTCGAAAAACAATCTGTAACTATGAATGAGAGAAGATGGCACTAAATCAAACAACAGTTCCTGGTGATTGCTAGGTGGAGACCTATTCTATTCTTAACAAGTGGAATGCAATGAAGTGAGTAGAGGTTATCTCTTATAGATCGTACAATGGCGCAAAACATGTCTTTGGTAACCATGGATCGAACCGTGACGTTGATTGAAGCTAACACCTGAACAGGGCATAGACAAGTGGTTTATAGATCTTACCACATGAAAATTCTTTGGCCCAACCATGCTAAGCATAGTACACCATGTATGCTAACAGTTCAATGCGTGATACTAAGGGAACACAATAGGGATTGGATTCAATAAACGCTATTCAGAAAGTACGTGGCACAAGACCCATTTGTATGGAATTCTTTATTATTGTGCCTATATGGTCCATGAACCCAATGCTTGTCCATTTGGAAATTTAAAGAGCTAAGATAAATGTATTTACACATACCGTGTGCTAGTGAAGCTACTACTGTGTATCTAGGGGCCATCCAATCACAATCACAGAAGATCTCATCTGGCTCCTCCATTGACAGGTGTCAAAGATACATATTGCATTTAAAAATTTAATGCATCCGTTCAGCACAAGGTTTCTTACCATGCATTTATCGCGTTGGGAAAGTGCCTCCTTCAAGTTCAATCCCATCATGTTAGTGCTCATCTTTTTGCCATTATCGCCTGAGAAAGTAAGATTGGCAACTTTCATTATATTTGAGCTAGGTTCCTCACATTTCTCCATTATTGACAACACTTGTGTTGTCATCTTCTCTTCTGCAAAAGGTTTAAACATGATGAGTATTGGAAATGTCGAACTCATATAAAAATAACTTTCCAAAATTTGCCACACTTCTAGTGAACTACAAAAAAAATCATAAGTCTGATAATGGTGAACAGTACATGCATTGTTAATTATTAAAAAATTCACAAAATTTTCATTTTTGTGTAGCTCACATGTTAACATATTTCATCGTGAAACATAATACAGTTGTGGAATGCATCCATATGAACATATGTATAAAAACGTATGATTTTTTTCAAACTTTGAACTATGGTTTTTGATTTTGAAATTCAAGCTCCAAAATTCCCCACTCGCAAAACCTATCAAGATAAACCGGAATGCAATTGCTAAATTAGCAATAATAAGCAACCTTCCAAAAATTGTTAGAATTTTGGGAAAATGTAACCCACTCATATGCACATAAGTGTAATTCCACCCAAAAGCAAGTTTGAACAAGTTCCCGAAGAAAAGGAAAGCTCAATAAAATAATGGTAAAAATAATTTGTTTGAGCACATGGTTACCACACACGTGCACAATGCAGTACAATACAAACGCATACATCACAAATCATTATAACATTCATACATCAGAACAACAAATAGCTAAGTGGCTTTATTTCACTATTTACGAATATTGGCCCCAACGCCTACTAGTTCCCTGCTAGCAACTTTGCATCAGTTATGATTTTGTCCTTTTTCCTCCGCCTTCTTGCCAAGCTCCAGTATCATATTGGCAACGCCAGAGCACCTCACATCATGTGGGATCGGACGAGGATTGCCAGTGATGCTCATCTCCAAATCAGGGAATTTAAAACGTACTACGCCGACGTCCATTCCTCAAAAGATAGGAGATTGACTAGTCAACCCGTGTTCGAAAAACAATTTGTAACTATGAATGAGAGAAGATGGCACTAAATCAAACAACAGTTCCTGGTGATTGCTAGGTGGAGACCTATTCAATTCTTGACAAGTGGAATGCAATGAAGTGAGTAGAGGTTATATCTTATAGATCGTACAATGGCGCAAAACATGTCTTTGGTAACCATGGATCGAACCGTGACGTTGATTAAAGCTAACACCTGAACAGGGCATAGACAAGTGGTTTATAGATCTTACCACTTGAAAATTCTTTGGCCCAAGCATGCTAAGCATAGTACACCATGTATGCTAACAGTTCAATGCTTGATACTAAGGGAACACTATAGGGATTGGATTCGATAAACGCTAATCAGGAAGTACGCGGCACAGGACCCATTTGTATGGACTTCTTTATTATTGTGCCTATATGGTACATGAACCCAATGCTTGTCCATTTGGAAAATTAAAGAGATAAGATAAATGTATTTACACATACCGTTTGCTAGTGAAGGTATTACTGTGTATCTAGGGGCCATCCAATCATAATCACAGAAGATCTCATCTGGCTCCTCCATTGACAGGTGTCAAAGATACATATTTCATTTAAAAATTTAATGCATCCGTTCAGCACAAGGTTTCTTGCCATGCATTTATCGCATTGGGAAAGTGCCTCCTTCAAGTTCAATCCCATCATGTTAGTGCTCTTGTTTTTGCCATTATCGCCTGAGAAAGTAAGATTGGCAACTTTCATTATATTTGAGCTAGGTTCCGCATCTTTCTCCATTATTGACAACACTTGTGTTTTCATCTTCTCTTCTGCAAAAGGTTTAAACATGATGAGTATTAGAAATGTCGAACTCATATAAAAATAACTTTCCAAAATTTGCCACACTTCTAGTGAACTACAAAAAAATTGATAAGTCTGATAATGGTGAACAGTACATGCATTGGAATTATTAAAAAATTCAAAAAAATTTCATTTTTGTGTAGCTCACATGTGAACATAATACACTTGTGGAATGCATCCATATGAACATATGTATAAAAACCTACGATTTTTTTCAAACTTTGAACTATGTTTTCTGATTTTAAAATTCAAGCTCCAAAATGACCCACTCGCAAAACCTATCAAGATAAACAGGAATGCAATTGCTAAATTAGCAATAATAAGCAACCTTCCAAAAAGTGTTCGAATTAAGGGAAAATGTAACCCACTCATATGCACATGAGTGTAATTGCACCCAAAAGCAAGTTTGAACAAGTTCCCGAAGAAAAGGAAAACTCAATAAAATAATGGTAAAAATAATTCGTTTGAGCACATGCTTAGCACACACGTGCACAATGCAGTACAATACAAACACATACATCACAAATCATTATAACATTCATACATCAGAACAACAAATAGCTAAGTGGGTTTATTTCACTATTTACGAATATTGGCCCCAACGCCTACTAGTTCCCAGCTAGCAACTTTGCATAAGTTATCATTTTGTCCTTTTTCCTACGCCTTCTTGCCAAGCTCCAGTATCATATTGGCAGCACCAAAGCACCTCACATCATGTGGGATCGGACGAGGATTGCCAGTGATGCTCATCTCCAAATCGGGGAATTTAAAACGTACTTCGCCGACGTGCATTCCTCAAAAGATAGGAGATTGACTAGTGAACCCGTGTTCGAAAAACAATCTGTAACTATGAATGAGAGAAGATGGCACTAAATCAAACAGCAGTTCCTGGTGATTGCTAGGTGGAGGCCTATTCAATTCTTGACAAGTGGAATGCAATGAAGTGAGTAGAGGTGATCTCTTATAGATCGTACAATGGCGCAAAACATGTCTTTGGTAACCATGGATCGAACCGTGATGTTGATTAAAGCTAACACCTGAACAGGGCATAGACAAGTGGTTTATATATCTTACCACTTGAAAATTCTTTGGCCCAAGCATGCTAAGCATAGTACACCATGTATGCTAACAGTTCAATGCTTGATACTAAGGGAACACTACAGGGATTGGATTCAATAAACGCTAATCAGGAAGTACGTGGCACAAGACCCATTTGTATGGAATTCTTTATTATTGTGCCTATATGGTCCATGAACCCAATGCTTGTCCATTTGGAAAATTAAAGAGATAAGATAAATGTATTTTCACATACCGTCTGCTAGTGAAGGTACTACTGTGTATCTAGGGGCCATCCAATAACAATCACAGAAGATCTCATCAAGCTCCTCCATTGACAGGTGTCAAAGATACATATTGCATTTAAAAATGTAATGCATCCGTTTAGCACAAGGTTTCTTACCATGCATTTATCGCGTTGGGAAAGTGCCTCCTTCAAGTTCAATCCCATCATCTTAGTGTTCTTGTTTTTGCCATTATCGCCTGAGAATGTAAGATTGGCAACTTTCATTATATTTGAGCTACGTTCCTCATATTTCTCCATTATTGACAACACTTGTGTTTTCATCTTCTCTTTTGCAAAAGGTTTAAACATGATGAGTATTAGAAATGTCAAACTCATATAAAAATAACTTTCCAAAATTTGCCACACTTCTAGTGAACTACAAAAAAATTGATAAGTCTGATAATGGTGAACAGTACATGCATTGGTAATTATTAAAAAATTCACAAAATTTTCATTTTTGTGTAGCTCACATGTTAACATATTTCATCGTGAAACATAATACACTTGTGGAATGTATCCATATGAACATATGTATAAAAACCTACGATTTTTTTCAAACTTTGAACTATGTTTTCTGATTTTGAAATTCAAGCTCCAAAATTCCCCACTCGCAAAACCTATCAAGATAAATAGGAACGCAATTCCTAAATTAGCAATAATAAGCAACCTTCCAAAAAGTGTTAGAATTTGGGAAAATGTAACCCACTCATATGCACATGAGTGTAATTCCACCCAAAAGCAGGTTTGAACAAGTTCCCGAAGAAAACGAAAACTCAATAAAATAATGGTAAAAATAATTCATTTGAGCACATGCTTAGCACACACATGCACAATGCAGTACAATACAAACGCATACATCACAAATCATTATAACATTCATACATCAGAACAACATATAGCTAAGTGGCTTTATTTCACTATTTACGAATATTGGCCCCAACGCCTACTAGTTCCCAGCTAGCAACTTTGCATCAGTTATCATTTTGTCCTTTTTCCTCCGCCTTCTTGCCAAGCTCCGGTATCATATTGGCAGCGCCAGAGCACCTCGCATCATGTGGGATCGGACGAGGATTGCCAATGATGCTCATCTCCAAATCAGGGAATTTAAAACGTACTTCGCCGACGTGCATTCCTCAAAAGATAGGAGATTGACTAGTGAACCCGTGTTCGAAAAACAATCTGTAACTATGAATGAGAGAAGATGGCACTAAATCTAACAACAGTTCCTGGTGATTGCTAGGTGGAGGCCTATTCAATTCTTGACAAGTGGAATGCAATGAAGTGAGTAGAGGTGATCTCTTATAGATCGTACAATGGCGCGAAACATGTCTTTGGTAACCATGGATCGAACCGTGATGTTGATTAAAGCTAACACCTGAACAGGGCATAGACAAGTGGTTTATAGATCTTACCACTTGAAAATTCTTTCGCCCAAGCATGCTAAGCATAGTACACCATGTATGCTAACAGTTCAATGCTTGATAGTAAGGGAACACTATAGGGATTGGATTCAATAAACGCTAATCAGGAAGTACGTGGCACAAGACCCATTTGGATGGAATTCTTTATTATTGTGCCTATATGGTCCATGAACCCAATGCTTGTCCATTTGGAAAATTAAAGAGATAAGATAAATGTATTTACACATACCGTCTGCTTGTGAAGGTACTACTGTGTATCTAGGGGCCATCCAATCACAATCACAGAAGATCTCATCTGGCTCCTCCATTGACAGGTGTCAAAGATACATATTGCATTTAAAAATGTAATGCATCCGTTCAGCACAAGGTTTCTTACCATGCATTTATCGCATTGGGAAAGTGCCTCCTTCAAGTTCAATCCCATCATGTTAGTGCTCTTGTTTTTGCCATTATCGCCTGAGAAAGTAAGATTGGCAACTTTCATTATATTTGAGCTAGGTTCCTCATATTTCTCCATTATTTACAACAGTTGTGTTTTCATCTTCTCTTCTGCAAAAGGTTTAAACATGATGAGTATTAGAAATGTCGAACTCATATAAAAATAACTTTCCAAAATTTGCCACACTTCTAGTGAACTACAAAAATATTGATAAGTCTGGTAATGGTGAACAATACATGCTTTGGTAATTATTAAAAAATTCACAAAATTTTCATTTTTGTGTAGCTCACATGTTAACATATTTCATCGTGAAACATAATACACTTGTGGAATGCATCCATATGAACATATGTATAAAAACCTACAATTTTTTTCAAACTTTGAACTATGTTTTCTGATTTTGAAATTCAAACTCCAAAATGCCCCACTCGCAAAACCTATCAAGATAAACAGGAATGCAATTGCTAAATTAGCAATAATAAGCAACCTTCCAAAAAGTGTTAGAATTTTGGGAAAATGTAACCCACTCATATGCACATGAGTGTAATTCCACCCAAAAGCAAGTTTGAACAAGTTCCCGAAGAAAAGGAAAACTCAATAAAATAATGGTAAAAATAATTCGTTTGAGCACATGCTTAGCACACACGTGCACAATGCAGTACAATACAAACACATACCTCACAAATCATTATAACATTCATACATCAGAACAACAAATTGCTAAGTGGCTTTATTTCACTATTTACAAATATTGGCCCCAACGCCTCCTAGTTCCCAGCTAACAACTTTGCATCAGTTATCATTTTGTCCTTATTCCTCCGCCTTCTTGCCAAGCTCCAGTATCATATTGGCAGCGCCAGAGCACCTCGCATCATGTGGGATCGGACGAGGATTGCTAGTGATGCTCATCTCCAAATCGGGGAATTTAAAACATACTTCGCCGACGTGCATTCCTCAAAAGATAGGAGATTGACTAGTGAACCCGTGTTCGAAAAACAATCTGTGACTATGAATGAGAGAAGATGGCACTAAGTCAAACATTAGTTCCTGGTTATTGCTAGGTTTAAACAATATGTAACTATAAATGAGAGAATATGGCACTAAATCAAATAGCAGTTCCTGGTTATTGCTAGGTGGAGATGTATTCAATCCTTGACAAGTGGAATGTAATTAAGTGAGTAAAGGTGATCTAGTATAGATCGTACAATGGCGCGACACATGTCATTGGTAACCATGAATCGAACCGTGACGTTAAATAAACGTAACACATGAGCAGGTCATAGACAAGTGATTTATAGATTTAACTAATTGAAAATTCTTTTGCCCAAGCATGCTTAGCGTAGTACACCATGTATGATAATAGTTCAATGCATGATACTGAGGGGACACTATAGGGATTAGACTCAATAAATGCTAATCAGGAACTATGTGGCACAAGACCCATTTGTATGGAATTCTTTATTACCTATATGGTCCATGAACCCAATGCTTGTCTATTTGGAAAATTAAGGAGATAAGAGTAAAAGTATTTACACATACCATCTGCTAGTGAAGGTACTACTATGTACCTAGGAGGCATCCAATCACAATCACAGCAGATCTCATCTGGCTCTTCGATTGACAGGTGTCAAAGATATAGATTGAATTTAAAAATATAATGCATCCGTTCAGCACGAGGTTTCTTACCATGCATTTATCGTGCTGGGAAACTACCTCCTTCAAGTTCATCCCATCATGTTGGTGCTCTTGGTTTTGCCATAGTCGCCTTAAAAAGTTACATTGGCAACTTTGTAACATCCCAAATTTTGAATTTGGAATTTTTTTTGACAGGAAGACTGTAGGGGAACCCCCTACAGTATAATTGGTGCAACAAACCCAACTTGCAAGTACCATGCCTTGAACCTAGGTGGGTGGGAAGGCATTAGCCCCTTCCCACCACTAGGCTATGCCTTACACTAGATCATCATTGCATATCATATTCATTGCATTTTGGTTGATCCTAGAAATTTCACGCAACTCAAGGACCCTCGGAGAGAGTTGGGGATTTTGTTATTTTCATATTTGAGTTGTCTCACATTTTGAAAATAGGATCATTTGATTTGATTTATTTTATCTTCAATTATTTCTATTACAAAAATATGAGAGAGGGAATAAAATGACTTTCCCAAAATAAAGAAATATTGGGGATTTAATAAAAAAAATAAGATTTTATTTGGTTTTATTTTCTACTTATTTGAATTTAGGAAAAATGTGTGTTTTTCAAAATTGCATTTAGGCCCCAAATAAATGTTCATCCTGTGCGGCTTGATTTTAGAAGCCGGGGAAAATTTATTTCAGGATTTTTGGAGTCCGTTTAGTATTCCTTTTGTTTTTTTTTTCTGAGCGGAATTATTTAAAAAAAAGTCTGAACCGACCTTGGGACGTAACCGGCCAGGACTCCTCCTGGCCAGGCCTTTTTATAGAGCCCCGAGGCCCCGACCAAAGCCCAAGCCACCCCACCTGAAAACAATAACCCTAGCCGCCGTGGCACCGCCGGCCGCCGGATCCGCCGCCGCCGCCGGTTTTTCTCAAAAAACCGTTAGGTTTTTCCGATGATTTTGCTCATTTTTTTAGTTTCGGTTTTTTTAATAGATCGTTTTTTCTGGTTTACTTAATTAGAGAGCGTTCGTCCGTATGTTCGTTTTAACGAACGGTCGTCGTTTTTCTTTTTCTTGGATTAAATCCGCGGTTTTTCAGATCGCGATTTCTGATCCGATTTTCGTTTTAGTCTAACTTTTCGCTAGTTTATCGGAATTAGGCGATTCAAGCGCCTGGAGTTTCGTCTCGAAACCCTCTTTCCTTTTAACCAACTTAAACAAGTTTTTGCCACTGTAAAAATTGCCCTAGATCCAGAATAGTAAATGAAGCTTGTTTCTTTTGCCGTTTGTCTTTCATTGCTTCGTTCGATTTGATTCTTTTTGCCAACCGGAGTTCTTAAGTTGTACTTTCTGGTTACATCTCTTATCTGAGTTTTACATGTGCATTAGTTGAGTACTTATTGTAGTCTTGTTTGTTTGCGATAGAGTACCCAGAGTGCGCCGCTTGCTAAATCGAATCGCTAGGTTTCCCGGATCATCGACAAGGCAAGTAACACTTTGATCATGCTTTTCCCTCTACCCAGTTTTTATTGCATTAGATCAATCCTCACACATTGCATGATTAGGATCTAATTAAATTGTGGGTTTGGGAAGTAGTTGAGGTAGTACCTATTACCTGTTATTATCAAAACATTGGGAGTTACTTCTACGTTTGCTTATTATGCCATGCTATGCTAGTAGACGTGGATTGGGTGAGTGTATCCATGCCAGATGTGAGATTTTTAATTAATGGTTTATCTAAGGTGGAAACTTAAACACACATCTCGCTGGATTGAGGCACCTGGGTATTCCATCGATTGTCTGTTTTTCTTTTGGACCGCCACCTAGGCTCAAAGGGATCATGAGATTATTCATGCTAGATACTTCCATGTGCAGCCACAAGCTATTATGGGCTCTAGCATAGTTGATTAAGTTATGTGAACTCTTACAATGGTAGACTAGCACATGTAGGGGAAAGTAGGTGTAACGGTCTACCCGATCGTAAGGTGCTAGCACTTCTAAAAGACTATGTCTCGGTCATCCGTCTTCTCAAACACCATGCGAGAAACCAAACGGAGGCGATCGAGTCTTGTGGGGAAAAGTGCGCAAACCTCTGCAGACTATATAAAGTAATCATGATTAGTTGTGTCCCCGGTTATGGACATCTTGAGTATCTAGTACCTGGATTATCATGTGAATCTCAACATGTTACTCTAAAAATTAATTTTGTTGGGTTTTGTTTAATGATGATGCTTAATTGGGATTGAGAATGCTGTCAACCATTCCCAATGTTTAACAACTACCATGATAGTTAAATAAAATTTATTCCTTTGCAGCAGGGAAAAGTTAGCTTTACGCAAAACTATAACCATAGAGCTTTCCACCAGCCAAATATGCATATAGAATGGCCTATTTCATTCCATTACTCTCTATGTGTTATTTTGCCAGCATATTCCATGTGCTGACCCGTTTCAGGCTGCAACGTTAATGTTGCAAACTTATCAGACAACAATTAAGGTATTTTTAGGTCGTGGTTCTATACTCAGTGATGTCGTTGGAGTTCATGGACTCACTTATCTTCCAAGCCTTCCGCTGTTATCATTATTAGATGGCCTTAAGCCATATTTATTGTAATAAGTTCTCCATTGAGACACTCGATGTAATAAGTGTGTGATTGCTACTATGTTATAAATCATTCAAGTACTATGTGGTGTCAGCATTACTGATCCAGGGATGACACCGGAGCATAGAGATTGGACCGTTTGAGGTATGGTCGCTACAAGATGGTATAAGAGCACACGCTGACTGTGGGACACAACCACTAAGCTAAAGACCTAGGTCACTACTCACTCTCTTCTTTTTCTGACTTCTCATCTTTTCTACTCTTTTAGGATGGCGGATGCAAGGAACAAGTTCACGCAACCGGAGGAAGATACACCCTTTGGACGTCACTTGAAGGAAGTCACTAGATACCTGAACATAGGAGTACCAAGCTTCACCGGAACCTACAACGCCACTTTACCTGAAGAAGAGCGCTAGATGATTCAAGTTCAAGTTCCAGGAAGGACGTTTATGCCAGTCACTGAGCCCATAGAGTTTTCATTTGATGCACGAACTTGGAGTCTAGGAAAGAGCATGCCAGCTCACATCGCCATGGGACGCATTGGAGAATTCTACCGCAATGATCTCAAGGATACTATCTACCAGATTTGTGGGTGTCGAGATGAGCACTGGGAGATGATTAGCACTAGAAAGGATAGATCAGTCACAGCATTTATCCAGGAGTTAAACCAGCACATTCGACGTCAGGAGAACCAAATGTGCGCCCACATGATAGATCTGAAGAAGGCGAGGACAAGAATCAAGGAACTGGAGGAAGAACTCAAGGCTACTCGTGAAGATTATGAAGAGGAAATTGAAGTATTAGTGGAGAAGAATGACGATCTGATCAAGAAGATCGGAATATTTATGGGAGGCCCTACACCAGTAGAGGAAGACGAAGATCCCAAGGAGATTCGCCCGGAAGACTACATCATCATCGACGACACCGACTTGGATCCAGACGATAGCGATGATGATTATGTTGATGAAGCTGGAGCAGATACCATGGAGTCTGCAACCGAAGAATATTTCTTGTAGACCATCCTATCAGTAGTAGTAGTCCACCATGTAAATATAGTAGTCCGATCACTTTTGCGATAGTTAGATCGATTGTATGCCCTTGTTTGATTGATTGAATGAAGTGAATTGTTTGCTTTTGCCTCATGTGCATATGTGTAGTGTTTTCTCTTTAGACCCCCTCAATTCTTAAATATCATCTTTTCTAAACCCTCAGATTCCTCCGAGACGTGACCCTAGATTTACGTTCCCACCGGAGCTCACCCAGTTGATCCAGCAGCAGAACACTTTGATGCAGTTGCTAGTCCAGAATTAGAATCAGGGGAACAACAACCCACCACCACCACCTGTTGATCACTTAGCCCGTTTTCTTAGGCTGAATCCGCCGGTGTTTTCCAGTAGCACCGAGCCAATAGTAGCAGATGATTGGCTCCGCAAGACAGCTAGAGAGTTGACCATAGCAGGATGCACGGATGCGGAAAAGGTGAAGTTTGCCGCACATCAGCTTGAAGGACCCGCAACATCATGGTGGGAGAATTTCACAATCACTTTCCCTGTTGACACTGTCACGTGGGACCAGTTTCAGCAAGCTTTTCGAACTGCCCATGTTTCAGCAGGAGCTATGGCCATGAAGAAGCGAGAGTTTCACAACTTGCGCCAAGGA
This sequence comes from Triticum aestivum, assembly GCF_018294505.1. Classification (NCBI taxonomy): domain Eukaryota; kingdom Viridiplantae; phylum Streptophyta; class Magnoliopsida; order Poales; family Poaceae; genus Triticum; species Triticum aestivum. Next base: position 507,417,310 of record NC_057806.1, on the reverse strand, counting down.
GGACGAACAGTTGGCCAGTATGTGGAGGACTTTAGTAAATTAGCACGTTATGCCCCAAATGACGTTGCTATGGATGCAGCTAAGCAGGAGAAGTTTTTGGAAGGACTAAATGATGAGTTGAGCATGCAATTGATGGTATCCACCTTCAACAACTACCAGGAGTTGGTAGATCGTGCTCTCATGATTGAAGGGAAGCAGCAGCAGATTGAGAATCGCAAGAGGAAGTATGGACAAGCGAAGCACACTTCAGGAGCTCAGCAGAAGCCATGTTTTACCCCTAGACCGGGAGGACATTTTCAGCATACCCATGGAGGAGGTAGCTCGCACAATCACAATGGCACCAAGAACGGTAATGGGAATGGAGGAAGCAACGGCCAGAATCGCACCAACCCATCGACCCCAGCCAAGAGAGACCTGAGCCAAGTCACTTGTTTTAAGTGCCAGAAGACCGGACATTATGCCAATGAATGTCCTGAATCACAGAATGGAAATGGCAATGGAAGCTCTAGGAAGAAGCCGAACCTTTTCAACAGGGGACAGGTGAACCACGTTAATGTGGAGGAGGTTGAAGAGCAGCCGGGTGCAGTAATCGGTAAGTTTTTGGTTAAGTCATTTACTGCACTCGTTCTTTTTGATACTGGTGCATCGCATTCATACATATCAAGGGGATTTGTGGATATGTATAACCTGCCCACCAAAGTTCTTACAACACCTATGTTAGTAAGCTCACCAGGAGCGGAGTATATGGCTAGTCAAGGATGTTTTCAAGTGCCACTAAGTATAGGTAGGCATGTGTTTCCCTCAGATTTGATAATATTGGAAGCAAAAGGTTTGGATGTAATTCTAGGTATGGATTGGTTGTCGATGTATGGAGGAAACATCGATTGCGCCAGTAAGTCGATCTTGCTTACCACCCCAGAAGGGAGAAGGATCAAGTATGTATCCCGGCATGTGCCTAAGAGGACTCGAGTAAATTGTTTAACATGAGTTGTGCAGGAGGAAGTACCAGTAGTGAAGGATTTCCCCGAAGTATTTCCATAAGAGTTGCCAGGCATGCCACCAGATAGATATATTGAGTTTTTGATTGAGCTTTTGCCAGACACAGGGCCAATATCAAAGAGACCATATAGGATGCCTGCAAAGGATTTGGTGGAAATTAAGAAGCAGATTAAGGAGTTACTGGATAAAGGATACATTCGCCCATGTTCATCGCCTTGGGGATCGCCAGTACTTCTAGTGGAGAAGAAGGATGGATCATTAAGGATGGTTGTTGATTATCGAGGTTTGAATGAAGTAACCATCAAGAACAAGTACACACTACCAATGATCAATGATCTGTTTGATCGATTGCAAGGAGCTATGGTATTTTCCAAGATCGATCTGCGATCAGGATACCACCAGTTGAAGATTCGAGAACAGGATATACCTAAGACAGCTTTTACCACCAGGTACGGGCTGTACGAGTATACCGTTATGTCATTTGGTTTGACTAACGCACCTGCATATTTTGAGAACATGATGAACAAAGTGTTTATGGAGTTATTGGATAAGTTCGTCGTAGTGTTCATTGATGATATCCTCGTTTACTCGAAGAATGAAGAGGAGCATAATGAGCATTTGCGTTTGGTTCTTGGAAAGCTCAGAGAACATCAGTTATATGCCAAGTTTAGCAAATGTGAGTTTTGGTTGGAGGAAGTTGGATTTCTCAGACACGTTATATTCGGAGAAGGTATAGCAGTAGATCCCACTAAAGTTGATACCGTGACCAAGTGGGAAGCGCCAACCATAGTTGGAGAGATCTGGAGTTTTCTTGGACTCGCAGGATACTACCGGAGGTTTATTGATAATTTCTCAAAGATTGCGAAGCCTATGATGGAATTGTTGAAGAAGGACACCAAGTTCAAATGGACTGAGGAATGTGAGGCTAGTTTCCAGGAGTTGAAGAAACGTTTGGTTACCTCACTAGTGTTGATTTTACCAGATCAGACCAAGGATTACAAGGTGTATTGTGACGCTTCATGTCGAGGACTTGGAGCAATTCTTATGCAGGAAGGAAGAGTTGTTTCATATGCCTCATGACAGCTTAAGCCCCATGAGTTGAATTATGCTACACATGATTTGGAGTTTGCAGCCGTAGTGCATGCATTGAAGACTTGGAGACATTTTCTGATTGGAAACCATTGTGAGGTGTACACGGACCACAAGAGTTTGAAGTATATTTTCACCGAGAAGGAGTTGAACCTCAGACAAAGGAGATGGTTGGAGCTCATCAAAGATTATGATATGAAATTGCATTATCACCCTGGAAAGGCTAACGTAGTAGCTGACGCATTAAGCCGTAAGAGTCATGTCAACACCCTAATGATGGGAGATTTACCAAGGGAGTTATCTGAAAATCTTCGAGGGCTATGTTTGGAGATAGTCCCGAGAGTCTATGTAGCAGCATTGGAGATTCAGTCCACTTTGATGGATAAGTTCAGAGAAGCTCAAAGGACCGACAAGGAGATTGCCTCTATAAAAGAGAAAATGAGCAAAGGAAAAGCTAAGGGATTTCGTGAGGATGAGCACGATACCCTATGGTTTGAAGACCGCGTTTATGTGCCTAATGATTCGGAGATCAGGAAGTTAATTTTACAAGAGGCCCATGATTCACCATATTCAATTCACCCAGGAAATATCAAGATGTATTTGGATTCGAAGGATATTTTCTGGTGGACTGGAATGAAGAAGGATATTGCGGAATATGTGGCAGTTTGTGATGTATGTTACAGAGTAAAGGCAGAGCATCAGAAGCCAGCCGGATTGCTACAGCCATTGACGATACCCGGATGGATGTGGGATAAGTTAGGCATGGATTTTATTACAGGATTGGCCAGAACACGTTCAGGCTATGACTCGATATGGGTTGTAGTCGATCGTTTGACAACGGTAGCTCATTTCATTCCAGTGAAGACTACCTATACCAGTGCAAAGTTGGCAAAGATATACATGACTAGAATCGTTTGTCTTCATGGAGTTCCAAGGAGCATAGTATCAGATAGAGGAACCCAATTTACCTCAGAGTTCTAGAATCAGTTGCATGAAACTTTGGGTGCCATGCTAGAATTCAGTACAGCTTTCCACCCATAGACGAATGGACAGACCGAGAGAGTCAATCAGATTTTGGAGGATATGCTAAGAGCTTGTGTGCTAGATTACAAATCTAACTGGGACGAGAATTTGCCATATGCAGAGTTCTCTTACAACAACAACTATCAATCCAGTTTGAAGATGGCCCCTTTCGAAGCCTTGTATGGAAGGAGGTGCAGGACCCCATTGTCTTGGGATGAAGTTGGAGACCGCCAGTTGTTTGGACCGGATCTAATAAAGGAGTCTGAATAGAAAGTGAAATTTATTCGCGATAGGCTCAAGGTAGCACAATCTAGGCAGAAGAGTTATGCAGATTCTAAACGCAAGGAGACAGTTTACGAAGTCAGAGACTGAGTTTATCTTCGAGTATCACCACTTCAAGGAGTTAAGAGCTTTGGAGTTAAGGGAAAGTTAGCGCCACGTTTTGTAGGCCCATACAAAGTTTTGGAGCGTATGGGAGAAGTAGCCTATAAGTTGGAATTGCCCGAAGGATTGTCAGGAGTTCACGACGTGTTCCATGTATCCCAGTTGAAGAAGTGCCACGTAGAGATGGCTGATATACCGCTGAGAGATACAGTACCACTGGAAGCAATTCAGTTGGACAGTGATTTGACCTATAAGGAGAAAACCAGTTAAGATTCTAGATTATGCCAGTCGAGTCACCCGCAGCCAGGTTATCACGTTTTGCAAGGTTCAGTGGAGCCACCACACAGAGGATGAAGCCACCTGGGAACGAGAGGGTGATTTGCTGAAGGACCACCCTCACCTATTTTCTAGCCAACCCGAATCTCAAGGGCGAGATTCATCTTAAGGGGGTAGGTTTGTAACATCCCAAATTTTCAATTTGGAATGTTATACACTAGATCATCATTTCATATCATATTCATTGCATTTTGGTTGATCCTAGAAATTTCACACAACTCAAGGACCCTCGGGGAGAGTTGGCGATTTCGTTATTTTCATATTTGAGTTGTCTCAAATTTTGAAAATACGATCATTTGATTTTATTTATTTTATCTTCAATTATTTCTATTACAAAAATATGAGAGAGGGAATAAAATGACTTTCCCAAAATAAATAAATATTGGGGGTTTAATAAAAAATCAAATAAGATTTTATTTGGTTTTATTTGCTATTTATTTGAATTGAGGAAAAAATGCGCGTTTTTCAAAATTACATTTAGGACCCAAATAAATGTTCATCCTGTGCGGCTTGATTTTAGAAGCCGGGGAAAATTTATTTCGGGATTTTTGAAGTCCGTTTAGTATTCCTTTTGTTTTTCTAAGCGGAATTATTTAAAAGAAAAAGTCCGAACCGACCTTGGGCCCTAACCGGCCAGGACTCCTCGCCGGGCCTTTTTATAGCGCCCCGAGGCCCCGGCCAAAGCCCAAGCCGCCCCACCCGAAAACTCTAACCCTAGCCGCCGCCGCCCGCCGCCGCACCGCCGGAGCGCCGCCGCCCGCCGGATCCGCCGGCGCTGGAGGTTGTCTCGCCGCCGCCGGTTTTTCTCAAAAAACCGTTCGGTTTTTCCAACGGTTTTGCTCGTTTTTTGTTTCGGTTTTTTTAAATAGATCAGTTTTCCGGTTTATTTAATTAGCGAGCGTTCATCCGTTCGTTCATTTTAATGAATGTTCGTCGTTTTTCTTTTTCTCGAATTAAATCCGCGGTTTTTCAGATCGCGATTTCTGATCCGATTTTCGTTTTAGTCTAACTTTTCGCTCGTTTATCGAAATCAGGCGATTCAAGCGCCTGGACTTTCATCTCGAAACCATTTTTCCGTTTAACCAACTTAACCAACTTAAACAAGTTTTTCCGAAGCTTGTTTCTTTTGCCGTGTGTCTTTGTTGCTTCGTTCGATTTGATTCTTTTTCCAACCGGAGTTCTTAAGTTGAACTTTCTGGTGACATATCTTATTTGGGGTTTACCTGTGCATTAGTTGAGTACTTATTGTAGGCTTGTTTGTTTGCGATAGAGAACCCAGAGTGCGCCGCTTGCTACTTCGAATCACTAGGTTTCCCGGATCATCTGCAAGGCAAGTAACACTTTGATCATGCTTTTCCCTCTACCCAGTTTTTATTGCATTAGATCAATCCTCACACATTGCATGATTAGGATCTAAATAAATTGTGGGTTTGGGAAGTAGTTGAGGTAGTACCTATTACCTGTTATTATCAAACCTTTGGGAGTTACTTCTACGTTTGCTTATTATGCCATGCTATGCTAGTAGACGTGGATTGGGTGAGTGTATCCATGACAGATGTGAGATTTTTAATTAATGGTTTGTCTCAGGTGGCAACTTAAACACACATCTCGGTGGATTGAGGCACCTGGGTATTCCAGCGATTGCCTGTTTTTCTTTTGGACCGCCACCCAGGCTCAACGAGATCATGAGATTATTCATGCTAGAAACTTCCGTGTGCAACCACAAGTTATTATGGGCTCTAGCATAGTTGATTAAGTTGTGCGAACTCTTACAGTGGTAGACTAGCACAAGTACGGGAAAGTAGGTGTAACGGTCTACCCGATCGTAAGGTGCTAGCACTTCTGAAAGACTATGTCTCGGTCATCCGTCTTCTCAAACACCATGTAGTGCGAGAAACCAAATGGAGGCGATCGAGTCTTATGGGGAAAAGTACACAAACCTCTGCAGAGTGTATAAACTAATCATGATTAGGTGTGTCCCCGGTTATGGACATCTTGAGTATCTAGTACATGGATTATCATGTGAATCTCAACATGTTACTCTAAAAATTAATTTTGTTGGGTTTTGTTTAATGATGATGCTTAATTGGGATTGAGAATGCTGTCAACCATTCTCAATGTTTAACAACTAGCTACCATGATAGTTAAATAAAATTTATTCCTTTGCAGTAGGGAAAAATTGGCTTTACACAAAACTATAACCATAGAGCTTTCCACCAGCCAAATATGCATATAGAATAGCCTATTTCATTCCATTCCTCTCTATGTGTTATTTTGCCAACATATTCCATGTGCTGACCCATTTCGGGCTGCAACGTTAATGTTGCAGAATTTTCAGACGATGATTAAGGTGTTTTTAGGTGGTGGTTCTAAACTTAGTGATGCCGTTGGAGTTGATGGACTCACTTATCTTCCAAGCCTTTCGCTGTTATCGTTCTTAGATGGCCTTAAGCCATATTTATTGTAATAAGTTCTCTATTGAGAAACTCGATGTAATATGTGTGTGATTGCTACTCTGTTATAAATCCTTCAAGTACTGTGTGGTGTCAGCATTACTGATCCAGGGATGACACCGGAGCACAAAGATTGGACCATTTGAGGTCTGGTCGCTACAAACTTTCATTATATTTGAGCTAAACCTCATATTTCTCTATTATTGACAACACTTGTGTTGTCATCTTCTCTTCTGCAAAAGGTTTAAACATGATGAGTAATGGAAATGTGGAACTCATATAGAAATAACTTGCCAAAATTTGCCACACTTCTAGTGAACTACAAAGAAAACAAATTCATAACTTTGATAATGTTGACTTGTACATGCATTGGTAATTGTTAAAAAATTCACAAAATTTTCATGTTTGTGTAGCTTAGATGTTAACATATTTCATCGTGAAACATTATACACTTTTCAAATGCATCCATATGAACATATGTATAAAAACCTATGATTTTTTCAAACTTTGAACTATGATTTTTGATATTTTTAAAATTAAAGCTCCAAAGTGTGTCACTCGCAAAACCTATCAAGATAAACAGGAATGCAATTGCTAAATTAGCCATAATAAGCAACCTTCCAAAAAGTGCTACAAGTTTGGGAAAATGTAAGCCACTCAAATGCACATAAGTGAAATTCCACCCAAAAGCAAGTATGAACAAGTTCCCCAAAAAAGGGGAAACTCAATAAAATAATGGTAATAATAATTCGTTTGAGCACATGGTTCGCACACACATGCACAATGCAATAGAGTACAAACTCATACAACACAAATAATTATAACATTCATACATCATAAGAACAAATAGCTAAGTGGCTTTATTTCACTCTTTACGAATATTGGCCCCAGCGCCTACTAGTTCCCAGCTAGCAACTCTGCATCAGTTATTGTTTTCTCCTTTTTCCTCCGCCTTCTTGCCAAGCTCCAGTATCATATTGGCAGCTGCAGAGCACCTCACATCATGTGGGGTCGGACGAGGATCGCCAGTGATGCTCATCTCAAAATTAGGGCATTTCAAACGTACTTCGCCGACGTGCATTCCTGAAAATTTAGCAGAATGACTGGTGAATAAGTGCTCGAAAAACAATCTTTCATGGCACTAAATCAAACAGGGGTTCCTGGTTATTGCTAGGTGAATGTGGCACCCCGGCTCAGAGAAACCGGAACACCCCGTATTCCAGCCCAGAGATCGAGGAGAAGTCTTTGGAATATGACACTACTTGACATAGAACTAATCAGCTCTTATTACAAAGGAATATAAATACACAGACCCGATGTTACAGACGATCACATCAACACGGCGGCACTATGCCTTTGATACTACTCTTGCTCTATGCTAGGAGCGGAACAACTCATAGCAGTGGAACAACAATGATGATGGTGAACTCCACTCTGCAGGGACTCTAGCTAGGCACAATCTAGCTCGCACGCACGGTAACCTCGACAAGCAATCAATCAATCACTACATCACCTGCAATCTGGCATGACACGCCAGGTCAGTACATTCAATGTACTTGCAAGCTCACAACAACCAAAAGCATCAAGGAAAAATAACAACATAGCATTTAACAGGTTAAGGAATTAACCACTATGATGATATGAAAACAACTACTAAGCATGATAGGAAACTACTGCAATGCTGATAAACCACCATCTTAGATCAAAATAACCATCTCACTCTTGGGTATCCGGCCAAGTAATATACCATCTCGATCACCTCGTGATGCACCTGATCACCTTGTGATCAAAACATCGACTTGATGACCTCGTGGCCACATCACAACTGAATGATCATCCTCGATATAATCACAATATCATCATCCTCCTCCTGCCAACCTGTTACTACTCACAATATATCCACATATAAATCACCTATAAGTCATTCCGTCATGTGAGTGTTGATTGAATGGTGTGACCTAGTACGAACTTGTGCCCATGACCGAGGATGCGACTATCGATAGAGTAAACACACACACTCTGCACAAGTTAGCACACTGTACCCACACCATAGAACCCATGGCCTCCCTCTCCCATTCGGGTGGACCAACAGCGTTCCGACAAAACCGGTCTACTGCCATGACACTCTCCCAGCCACTCCGACCAACACCCCTCTAGGATAAGTCATGGGTGGCCCATGGGTGGCCCTGATGTCTACCAAAGACATCCAATGTCCACCGCCGTGGCAAAACATAAACGGTCCCAAACGGGGACAAAAAGGCGCCTAACAACAAATAAGGGCACACAAGTTTATGTCTACATACCGGGCCAGGGTACCGCACGCCCATAAGCTTCCCTCATTGGAGGCACCAGCAAGAGACATGACAATAGACCGCATTAGGGCCTTCCCATAAAAGGCAAATGTGGTTGCACTGGAAAAAGCCCGGTTCGGTGGCACCTGACCAACTTAATGACAGAATTTATCCCCAAAATGTAATAGTGATAACTGATACTCCAATATCATCTATCAACCTGAAATCCAAGTCATAGCAATATCCAACAACTAATCCAAAGCATAATATCATTATGCCAAAATACTCCAAGGATAGCATAACACTACTATCATGATGAATCCAAGAACGATAATACTACTACTACAATAGTAAGAACGAGCTATCTAGCTAAGATCCACATGCAAGCATCACCTTCGAAATCATACTCCCAAAACATAATATCAACTATCCTCATGATGAAAATATATAATACTAGCCACTAATAATCCCAAGGCAACATGACATCCAAAGTAATACTCAAAAGCATAATATCAAATACCATCATGAAAATAATCATGAAGGCCACTAATAATCCGAAGGCAATATGTCATCCACTTAAGATGCAAAATATCCTAGTAATCCAATAGTAGCATGGCAATAGAACGATCAAAAACAACTCCGAGAAATGCCATGAACAAACCCTACATAACAAATGCAGTATTTTGAACCAGTTTAAAGAAGTTAACCATGTCACTGCATTGCAATCATGCAAATGGAGGGTGTAGCTTGCCTGGGGTGGAGGGATTCATCGGGAAGAAGTGCGAGAAGCTCACAGAAAGAATCATCGGAAACAGTTCTCTCTCGAAGGGGGCTGATTAAGGGCAGGGGCATAATGGTCATTTTTAGAATGTTAACACATGGTGAAAATGATACCAACAGAACGGACTTGACAATACGAAGAAGTGGGCTTTGGAACCACCTCATTCCGAGTTAGGATAAAAAAGGTACGAGGTGTTTTTGCTAGGGACCTTTCTACAAATATTAATCCACAAATAAGTCCCTTACTGGAAAAATAGAAAACGCATTTGGCCAAATACGCTTTCTAGAATAGGAAAGCGCATTTCTGGCCGAAACCACACCGAAAATACGCCTTCAGAACCAGGAAATGTACCCGTGAAAATGCGCTTCCACTTATCCACATCATCGGGTCTAAGTCAACGGGCAGGTGGCTGACAGGTGGGGTTGTTTGTGGTGGTGGGGCTCACCTGGACACATGGCATCATCATCGCCTTCTCTCTCTCGCGCCCGTGCCTGGCCAAGGCAAAGTCGGTGCCTGACGGCGACCGCGGGCAACTTCGGCCACCTCCGGCGCCATGCGACCTACTCGCATGATCAACTAGGTGAGCCGCACTCGCATGTACCACTCACGCATCCTGAGGAGGTCGGAGTCAAGCAGAACAACAGCCATGGCGGACTGCGGCAATGGACGAAGTGGAGCTCGAGGCTATGGTCGAGGGCAGGAGGGGAGACATGCTAGGGAGGTTCGTTGGGGACTAGATGGGGCTCTTGTGGGGGTAGAAGGAGGGGAAGGGCTCGGCTCTGGGAAAATTTGGAGAAGATGGCTGCGGCGACCATGGCGGCCATGGCGGAGCAGAGGACGTCCCCGAGCTCAGGTTAGAGGCTGCTAGGGAGGTCTTCAGGAAGGAGGAGGGAATGGAGTGCTTGGGAGCCATGGGGAGGCCTATATATAGCAGAGGCGGAGGAGGGTGAGGCCGCGGGCGCGTGGCCGAAGCTCGGCCATGGCCACGTACGCGTGTACACATTGGCGAGCTCGACGGAAGGCGACGGGGAGCAACATGGAGAAGCTCACGGGGTAGAGGGAGCCAAGGGTGCACGAGGAGGAAGCAGCCGAGCACCATTAAAGCCTTGTCGGCTACTGTGCTCCCGTGGCCGCACGTTGGCTAGCTCCGGCGAGGAGGTTTCGAGAGGGGGCAGGGACACAAGAGTGAAGGGATAGGGAGGGGGAGTCAGGTCGGCAAGCTTAGACATGCGAAAATTGTCGATGCCGAGCTGCCCGCTGCTCAGAACGCACCAAATGCCGCCAGAGCATGAGAAATGCCATGCCAAGGCAGCAGTCACCATGGGCACTATCAGGGAGAGGACAAGAGACACTGCAAGGAGTTGTCTAGTTATTAATCCCTACATCACTGAGCCTGAGGGAGGTGATGGATCAAGATAAAGAGCCAAGGAGAGATGTGAGGCTTAGACTAAAATTTGTTTTAGAAAACTTGGCTAGACACTGGTGGTCAACAAGGAATTGATTGGGGTCAATGATGTTGTCTGGGGTGATTAGCTTAGGAAGGACTTCAATCCTGGGGAGTTAGAGAAGAAATGGAGAAAGGCTTAATATGGTTGCTTTGCAACTGACCAAAATCATCCAGAAACTAGATTAAGAAGGGGCACTCACGTACTGCATCCACTTGAGCTGCAATCTGGCAAAGCTTGATGATTTGGAAATGTAATGATGCTATAAAAATTTCATACCAAATGGACTAGCGAAAATGATGCTTCCTTCACAAGTATCCTCTCTGTCTAGAAACTTGCAAAAATTCTAGACAAATATTGACTTCATCTAATTATCCCAAAATTGGTGTAGAAAGGTTCTATGGTCATGAGAACGTTATGGTAAATTTTCAACCAAAATGAAGCAATATAAAACATACTTGCTTCATAAACTAAAAATATTGACAAAAGCAGAGATTTGATCCTTTGCTCACACAGATCAAGGTACGGAGCTGAATATTGGAGGAGGGTGATAATATAAGTACAGGAAGGAGCGTGAAAAATTTCAACTCATTTGGATAATCCTAGCTAGTACTTCCTTCACAAATCCTTTTGTCTAAGACTAACTTTGAAAAATCACCGAGGAAGATTGGAAAGGCAAATGAAGTTGAAATTTTGCATGAGACAATTATTTGGATGTAGAAGCATGCCCAAAAAGTTTGGGAGGAAAAAAGATAATAAAAATGGCACTTCCTTCACAAAATGTCATTCAGGCCAGAATAGAAGAAGGAATATTGGGAAATTATTTTTGAACAAGGCAAGGAAGGTTTTTGAAATATTTGTGGAAGATATGACCCAAACAATTTATGAGAATTATTTGGTAATTTTAGGAGTGACAGAAATATAGGTTGCTTCGCAACATAGGGCAATTAGGGTTATTCCTTTAATATAAAAAGGAATATTCCCTACAAAAGGATTTTATGATATTGTCAAGAAGTGAAGTGACATGATCTTGGGAAAGTTTTGAGAATGATGAACCACATGGGAGAGGACATGATGATGATCTCCCGGGTTGCAAGGCCACAGATCCACTCCAAAAAGAAAAACAGAGCAAAAACTAAATGAATCAAAAGAAAATGAAAAGGGCCAAAACCAGGGTGTTACAAACCTACCCCCTTAAAGAAATCTCGTCCTCGAGATTTGATTGCTCAGGGAACAAGTATGACTTGAGGACAATGTTTCCAACTCGGGTATCCTTTTCCTTTATTTATTGTTCTCCCGAGAATCTTATATGATCTACTTACCTTGCTCTGGGTGGTTTGCTTCACCTTTCCCCAAATTCTGAAGGGTTTCTGCTCACATACAAAATCCTTTTGTTGATGTTAATTTTCTCATATCTGCGGTGCTATCTAATGGACGTGAGCATAAATTTTCCTTTGGTCATGAAAACCTTTTTACTTCTGCAATGGGGTTGCTCAACAAATGCATGCCTTCTGGGTTCAAATAATGTTGAGAATTATGGCCATTTTCTGATGGGATCTGACTGCTCACAGAGGGTACTAATTTATCTTGATTTATTTCTTTGGCTCGAGCATGAGATACACACCAAAGAGTTGACTACCTTCTGTCATGAGCAATATAAAGGGGTATGGATTTATAGATGCATCACAGCTCAAATATTAACATCTTGAGACTGGCCTGACAGGGTGCTGACGGTAAAACACTTTTCATGACATGTTGTCCATGCACTTGGTTCCACCAGTGAATATACCTGATCTGAGCTGATGGTTCGGCTTTTGATTTAGCCATTATGTCGGTATACCCATCTGTGGTAATTGTCGGTGAGATGCTTTAACACAGTAGCTAAAGTCAAACGGCGGAGGTTACAAATGAATCTTGGGCCTGACAGAACAGACTTGGATATTCCACACTATCCATTTTAAGCGGGCCAGCAGGGTATGGAGTCATTTTAGAACAGAGTAGGCCTCTGAGGGTATGTCTTTGCAGGTCTGTATGGAAATTATGGCCACCAACTGACTTAAGTATCTGGACCCTGATGGTCACACAAAAATCATCATACCTTTGCTGTCAGCCTCACCTTTGGACGGTCATGATTTTCTTCACCAGTATGCCATACTGAAATATATTGGCCACATATGTCCTTGATTCTTTGTATGACCATGGATGTGGTTAGTGCAATATCTTTGCGTCATTCCTTGTGCTTATTTTCGGACTGGGGTCCGCACATATATGACATATACTCGGGGCATGTAGCTGTACAGAACTCATTGTTGAGGCCAATCACACAAGAGGGTGACAAGAGTTCATGATATCACCTTGTCAGTTGCAGGAATAGTGACCTTGATGGCCATTGTCAAGCCTGTTGATTCTGCGTTGTCATCCCTAGAGCTTGTCAATCCTTTTATTACATGAGATGTATCTCTGCTCATCTTCCTTGGCATGACTTATGAGTTTGTTAGATCCCGGTCCATATGAGTGACTAGTATGACCGAGGATACACACTCACCATATATAAGAAATATATGCCACCGAACACTCGATCCTTATGGTAGGCATATGTTTCCATTGAATTGTACCTTGGACAAAATTATTGCAAATCTGATCCTTGAACTACACTGCAATATACTGCCAGCTTACTGTATAATCTCTAAGGACTGTGCAATAGTGTGGTACTAACAGGGACTGAGTGGCTTATGAGAGAAGCCATTCGAGTAGCTTGCTGAGGAAGACTCGTTAACTTTTGCTCGATAGATTACACACGAAGCTTGACCTAAGTACTGTGCTGGAGAAGCATGGGTTCCGTACTTGAGAAGCTTCTTGCTACCTGTTGAGCACTGCGTTGGTTTTCCCTTGAAGAGGAAAGGGTGATGCAAAAAAGTAGCATAAGTATTTCCCTCAGTTTCTGAGAACCAAGGTATCAATCCAGTAGTTGGCTACGCACGAGTCCCTCACACCTACACAAAACAAATAAATCCTCGCAACCAACGTGATAAGGGGTTGACAATCCCTACACGGTCACTTACGAGAATGAGATCTAATAGATATGATAAGATAATATTTTTGGTATTTTTATGATAAAGATGCAAAGTAAAATAAAAGCAAAGTAAAAAGCAAAGGAAATAACTTAGTGTTGGAAGATTAATATGATGAAGATAGACCCGGAGGCCATAGGTTTCACTAGTGGCTTCTCTCAAGAGCATAAGTATTTTACGATGGGTGAACAAATTACCGTTGAGCAATTGACAAACTTGAGCATAGTTATGAGAAGATCTAGGTATGATCATGTATATAGGCATCCCGTCCAAGACAAGTAGACCGACTCCTACCTGCATCTACTACTATTACTCCACACATCGACCGCTATCCAGCATGCATCTAGAGTATTAAGTTCATAAGAACAGAGTAACGCCTTAAGCAAGATGACATGATGTAGAGGGATAAATTCATGCAATATGATAAAAAAAACACCTTGTTATCCTCGATGGCAACTATACAATACGTGCCTTGCTGCCCCTACTGTCACTGGAAAAGGACACCGCAAGTTGAACCCAAAGCTAAGCACTTCTCCCATTGCAAGAAAGATCAATCTAGTAGGCCAAACCAAACTGATAATTCGATGAGACTTGCAAAGATAACCAATCATACATAAAATAATTCAGAGAAGATTTAAATATTGTTCATAGATAAACTTGATCATGAACCCACAATTCATCAGTCTCAACAAACACACTGCAAAAGAAGATTACATCGAATAGATCTCCACAAGAGAGAGGGAGAACTTTGTATTGAGATCCAAAAAGAAAGAAGAAGCCATCTAGATAATAACTATGGACCCGTAGGTCTAAGGTAAACTACTCACACTTCATCGGAGAGGCTATGGTGTTAATGTAGAAGCCCTCCGTGATCGATGCCCCCTCCGGCAGAGCTTCGGAACAGGCCCCAAGATGGGATCTCATGGATACAGAAAGTTATGGCGGTGGAATTAGGGTTTTGGCTCCGTATCTGATTGTTTGGGGGTACGTAGGTATATATAGGAGGAAGGAGTACGTCGGTGGAGCAACAGGGGGCCCACGAGGGTGGAGGGCATGCCTGGGGGCGTAGGCGCCCCCCTACCTCGTGGCTTCCCTGTTGGTTGCTTGACGTAGGGTCCAAGTCTCCTGGACCATGTTCGTTCCAAAAATCACATTCCCGAAGGTTTCATTCCATTTGACACTCCTTTTCTTCGAAACCCTAAAATAGCAAAAAAAACAGCAATTCTGGGCTGGGCCTCCGGTTAGTAGGTTAGCCCCAAAGAATTATAAAAGCGTATAATAAAGCCCAATAATGTCCAGAACAGAATATAATATAGCATGGAACAATAAAAAATTATAGATACGTTGGAGACGTATCAAGCATCCCCAAGCTTAATTCCTGCTCGTCCTCGAGTAGGTAAATGATAAAAACAGAATTTTTATGTGGAATGCTACTTGGCATATTTTCAATGTAATTCTTCTTAATTGTGGTATGAACATTCAGATTCGAAAGATTCAAGACAAAATTTCAATATTGACATAGAAATAATAATACTTCAAGCATACTACCTAAGCAATTTTGTCTCTTGAAAATAACATGGCCAAAGAAAGTTATCCCTACAAAATCATATAGTCTGGCTATGCTCTATCTTCACCATACAAAGTATTTAAATCATGCACAACCCCGATGACAAGCCAAGAAATTGTTTCATACTTTTGGTGTTTTCAAACTTTTTCAATCTTCACGCAATGCATGAGTGTGAGCCATGGATATAGCTCTTTTGGTGGAATATAATCACTACAAAAAAAAATACACATCCGTGACATTTTGGGCCGAACAAATTTTTTTTCTGTCATACATATGACACTTCTATGACGATAATTGTGACAAAACCCAGTATCATCATAGATGTGGTGGGCTCCTACTTCTATGACAACAAATCATGACAGAAAATGGGCTTTTCGTCCTGGGAGGGCCGGAGAAGCAGCTGCATCACATTCTTTGGGCCGTCCATGACGGAAAAAACCGTGGTAGAAGCGAGGGCAAGGAAAATTTCGGGGAGTTCACGGTTACGGTGGGAGGTCGGGGGCCGAGCGATGCGCGTTTCTATCATACACGTACGCACGTGTGTGCGAGGCGTTGGCTCTAACTGAACCCGAGCGAGGCGTTGGGCTCTAACTGAACCCGAGCGATTGCACTGCAGGCTACGCGTTACTGAACCCAAGCGATCGATCAATGGCTGTTAACTGAACCCGATCGAGTGATTCCTTCGCTACTCTTGCTAACTGAAGCCGGTCGATTGGATGAACAGTGAGCGTTGGGGGGGAGTTGGATGAACATTGAGTGGTGGTGTTGCCTCTAGATGAATAGGACCCCGTGATGTGGAGGGCTAGATGAACAGTAGACGGGGGAGGGGTGCCCATGGAGGGGTGGTTGAACAGGACCCCGTGGTGTGGAGGGTTGGATGAATAGTAGACGGTGGAGGGGTGGTTGAACAGTAGACGATGGAGTAGCGCGCGGTGGAGGCTGTATGAACAAGAGCCCGTGGAGGCTGCAGGAGGTCGACGGTAGCCCGTGGAGGCTGGAGGAGCTCGATGGTGGAGATGAACAGTATCCCGTGGAGTCCCGTTTTGCGGTACGCCACACCCCTCACGATGAACAGGACCCCTGTTTCGATCGTAGGAGGTCCGTTTCGTCCGTTTTACGGTACGCCACACCCCTCCTGATCAACATGACCCCCGTTTTGACCATAGGAGGTCCGTTTCCTCCGTTTTGTGGTATGTCACACCCCTCCCGATCAACAGGACCCCTGTTTCGACCGTAGGAGGTCCGTTTCCTCCGTTCTGTGGTACGCCAGGACTCGTTTCCATCGCCTCTTCTGTCCAAGCCCTCCCGATGAACACGACCACGCATTCTGTTCTGACCCAGCCGGGTGGCTCCGATGCGTTCCGTTGCCTCCCGATGAACACGACGCATTCCGTTGCCTCCCCATGAACATGACACATTCCATTGCCTCCCCATGAACACGACGCATTCCGTTGCCTCCCCATGAACACGGTGACGACGTTGTTTCTCCGTTCCGACCCAGCCACATACACGAGCCCTGGCCGTACGTATGCGCGAGTAGGCATTCGAGACCCTGCCCGTATCTACACATAGGTGGCCGTATTTTCTTTCTCGCACCCTGGTTGCTGTACGTACGTGTACATGCTATGTGCGCGCCTCTACTACGACATGTGCGCGCCTCTACTACGACACGTGCGCGCCTCTACATCGACCAGTATGTACATACACGTTCATGACCAGAATGACAACGCTGCATACGCTTCGACCAGGTGGGTCCCGACTGTCAGGCACTTCCTTGCCTGCGAAGATGTAGCTGGTGGGTCCCAGCAGTCAGGGGGGCAAATCGTTTTTTTGCCCGGATGCACTTCCTTGCGTGCGAAGGTGTAGCTGCTGGGTCCCAGCAGTCTAGGGGCGAATCGTTTTTTTTGCCCGGACGCACTTCCTTGCATGCGAAGGTGTAGCTGATGGGTCCCAGTAGTCAGGAGGCAAATTATTTTTTTCCGTACACACTTCCTTGCGTGCGAAGATGTAGCTGGTGGGTCCCAGCAGTCAGGGGGGCGAATCATTTTTTTCCCGGATGCACTTCCTTGCGTGCGAAGATGTAGCTCATGGGTCCTAGCAGTCAGGGGGCGAATCATTTTTTTCGCGAAATACGGTGGCCTGTCCGGTGAGTCCCTGCTTTCAGGTGGATGAATAATTAATTGCGCGTAATAAGGAGGCACTGCCTTGCGGCTGCCGTGGACCCAGCTGTCAGCCTCTCCATGTACAGTCCATGTCCGATGGAAGTCGTTCCTTGACCATGTTTAGCACGCCGCGCCGAGAGCACCAGGGCGGTGGACGACACCGAGGCCTAGGAAGGGGACGACGCGGAGCCGGGGAAGACGGGCAGTGGATGCACACGCGGAGAGGATTACGAGGGTTCACTGGTTCGGCTGCGCTATCGTCGCTGCAGAATAACAGGGGGTGTGGGTGAATGGAGGGATGGCCTGGCCAGTGGTGGGAGTAGTAGGGGGCGGTGAGTCCTCTGCGGCAGCACAGCCGACCACGGGAGGCAGGAGCAGGCGGCACGACCGGTGCTTCTTTGGGCGGCTAGAGCAAGAAGACCAGAGGTTGAAGAAGCACAACGTCCGTTGGATGGCCATCATACGGTCACTACAGCTAGAATCGTTTATATTGACTAAGTTGACAAAGCCCTTGGTACGTCAACTTAGTAGGCCCACAGGTCAGCTTCCGAAACGGTGCGCCCCAGATGTCAGGGGGAGGAATCATTTTTTGGGTGGGTGAAGCTAGAATATCCGAGATTGAAGAAGAAGCACGGCATCCGTTGGATGGACATCCAACGGCCACTGCTGCTAGAACCGTGTGTTGACTATAAGTTGACAAAGCCTTGCATATGAGTCAACTCTGTTTTTTTAGGGGACGCGTCAACTTAGTATGGCCAGAAGTGTGTGGCAGAGAACTTATAGCCCATTTGAGATTTGTAAGAATGCGTAGCCCATTTTTTAATTCTAATGGAATTTACTACAGCCCATTTACAGTTTGTTAAAAGTACAGACCATTTCAACCAACCGTTCATTATAGAATTCAATAAAATTTCCCACATTTTGATGGGTCCGAAATATTTTTATCCCGAAATTTCTAGTCAGATTAAATACAATTTCAATATAAATTTATATTACATAAAAATCCAACGAAACATTGCGCTCGCAACAATTAATGAAATAAAAATTTTCAATATCCAAAAATAATATTTTATAAAGTAATCATGTGTTTGGTGCATTTTTTTATAGTTACTGCCCAGTTTTTATAATTACCTCCCATTTATTATTTCTTGAAGCCCATTTTCTTGTTAAGCCTAATGCATCCCTCCTAGGAAAGATTTGCAGCCCAACGGGGTGGAGAATAACAACTTGACCTTGCCTGGGTATTCCTAAAAAAAAGTATAGCTGGGCTAGCCATTTTCAGCTTGAAAAAAATTAATATCTGGGCTGGATATCTTGCCTGGGCTAGACGGGCCACAGCCCGCCCAGTTAATACCTGCAGCGATGTTATCGTTTTTGTTCAGAGGAGAAAAATTAATATCTGGGCTACACATCGAAGAACTCTGCAATGCTGACACCTCAAAAACACAAATACTGCTCAAGCTGCTTGGTCCCAGCTGTCGGCCGCTTCTTGTGCAATTCTCTTGTTTATTGACTACTACATAGGTTGAGAATGGTGTGGGACCGTGATGTCAAGAAACTATGAGGAAGCAAAATAAATTATAGTTATATATATATATAATAAGGAGGCACTTGCGTACGTGACGTTATGGACCTGGTGGGTCCCCATTGTCATCCTTTCCAAGTAAAGTCATCTCCTCGCCTGCACGCGCTTTCCGCCTGAAACAGTCAGCGCCACCCGCCCCGCTTCCCAGTGCAGGCGATTGCTACGCCTTCAAACGACACAAGTGCCGTCCGTCCGTCCATCTGCCGCCCACATTAAAGATACGTGGTTGCCGAGGCGGCTACTGCAGCGCCATACGTCCGCCCGTCCGCCCGCCCACCATTGCTATATAAACTATTGCACCGGCCATAGCCGAGGTCATCTGCATCCGTTCCCTTTCTCCTGTCCACACCACTACTGCCCACCATGGCTTCCTCGCGATCCAGCGCTCTTCGGGACGGGCGGACAACGGACCACAAGGAGATGGCAGCCATTGCTGCCAACCGGCAGGCTGACAGGCAACCGGAGGATGACGACGTCCCAATGGAGAACATGGTAGTCGACATCCGGTGCCAACCCCCTCCTTTGTGCCATCCTCGCCGGTGCATTGCACCATGACCATCGGCAAGGCCTGTGCCCAATATATGGACAGGGTGAGGCAGATGCATGAGGAGCAGTTCCGGGAGGCGGAGGCCGATGCCGCCTACAAACACAATCTCCTCCAAGAGCACCTGCAGGCGGAGGAGCAGATCGCCGCGGAGTGGGTGGAGAAGGAGGCGCTGCTCGACTCGTACCGCTCCACCCACAAGGGCCGCCTCGAGAGCTGGCGGTACCGCATGCGGGTGGCGGAGGCTGCGGCCGCCTACAAAGAGGCTAGCAAAGAGGGCGATGAAGCGGGCGAGGCGCTGTTTGGCGAGACCGAGGACGAGGCAGAGGACAATGCCGGCTCCGACGAGACCCTGCTCCGCTGGCGTCAACGAGGCCTTGCTCTGCCGAGGCCTTGCGGCACCAACAATGAAGCAGAGGACACCGCCGGCTCCGCCGAGGCCCCGACCCGCCAACAATGAGGCAGAGGACATTGCCGGCTCAGCCGAGGCCCCACCGTGCCGGCAACAGGGGGGAGGATTTCCACCACTCCGGTGAGGCGCCGCCCGCCGGCAACGAGATAGAGGACATCGCCGGCTCCGACGAGGCCCCGCCCAGCTACCAACGAGGCCGCGCCACACAGAAAACAAGGAAGAGTAGAACACGGTAGGTCACCACCACTCGTGTCCAAGAAAGGCCACAGCTTCTACCCTCCGGTTGAAGCCAAGCTAGGCTGGTTCACCATTGACGGCCAGTTAGCTTCTTGGCGGCGACATGGAGTCGGAGAGCTACGCTGAAGAAGAATGCTGCTTCTACTTAACTGCTGGTGCAGTTGGCTGACTGACACATGGGCCCAACAGGCCACATGTCAGTTACGCAAATGCACCTGCAATTAAGTCACTGAAGCTTCTGTTCGGCTCAGTGGGACAGAGGTGGGTAGCTTCGGTTAATTAATTATACCTCCAGCGCACCCCCTTTTTGTTGGAGAATATATGAAATGTAATGAAATGCGGCCTGTTTATAAGAAATCCGACTATGTATGAATGAATTTATTTTGATTAGTTCAAATTCTTGTATCACTGGAATTGGATGAACATGCAAAACAATACGTACTAGCATTATTCCCAGGGTGATCACCTCGTTTGCAGCTGTTTCACATGTAATCCCTCCGGTCTTTTCTAGTCTGCATACAAGTTTTGTCTGCAGTCAAAGTATCTCTACTTTGAACAATCTTATACAAAAAAGTATGCACTTTCACAATGTGCAAAGTAAAAAGGAACAGAAGGAGTACAAAGAGTTTGAGCAGCTTTTCAGTGTTTCTGTACATTGCAATCAAACACACAGGCCTGGCAATACATAGAGAACATTCAAAACAATCGATGATTATGCATCTCAGCAACTCACATGTCAGAGGCAATATTTACTTCACAACTAAAGAATAATGAAAAAAATGATTGACGCTGCTGACAACAAAGGGCGTCCCATTCGAAAATATCAAACACATGTCTTGCTAAAATCAATGAGCAAAATTTGACAAGGTTGTCCCATTCCAAAATATCAAATGCCTACGATTGTGGAATCGGTAGGGTTTGCCATTAGTTCGGACATTTACATGGCACCTCGTGCTAAATAAACAAACTGTTCTTTTTGTGCAGTTCCACCAAAATCAACCAAATTCGCGTGTAGCTTGTATGATTTCGCCCTTATATGTTGCAACGCCTTGAACTTATCGGCACCTCCTTTCTTGTGGTGGAAATGAATGATTCGATGTATTCATGAACATTTTGTGCAGTTCCCATTGAAATCAAGCTAAGCACCCCTATTTGCACGAATACAAAAAAGTGATTAGTATAAAGCAAACTGTACTATGAATTGACAGTTTCAACAGGCACATACATGGTCCATGTAGAGCACACTTTTAGAAAAATGGAGCTCACCAGAAAGAATCCTAGAACAACATTGTACTCGTGCATCACAGCAAAAAAATGGAGATTTGTCAGTCCTTCTGAGCTGAAGTTAGTTTGGTCTTGTGGGGAGTAATGTAACCATCCTTCAGTTGCTCCTTCTGATGAGAAGATAGACAGGGCTTCTTCATCCTGGCATAATCAGAACTAGTCACTTCACGTACTCCATATTCTTCTTCAGAGGAAGATGATCCTGTTGTGCAAAGACAAGAGGGACTACTAAATGCTAGCTTCCCTGTTTGCTCGAAAAAAAGGAAAGGAAATATTTAAAACAACACAAATGAAGCACTTCTCAAGGACAATACCACTTTTTCATGACAGTATCTAAACAATAGCACAACACCAATCGAGATGACAAAGCTCAATCATATGGATGAAATCAGTGGGCGAGTACCAATGTTTGTCAAGAGGCTTATTGTGCAGAGCATACAGATGAAGCACTTCTCCGGAACCATCTATTGCTATATACGATGTTGGCCATGCTTACTATATACTCCTCGATTAGTTTAATGTGTCCAACATCTTCTTGTGCAGTTCCACTAAAATATATGGTATCTTCAAAGAAGATCCCTGTTTGCACAAGTAGAGATAAATACATATTACATTAAGAGTGGCATCAAATCAGTGGCAAAACAATTGCTCGTTCCAGCCATAGCAATAAATTAAGATGCAAAACTATATCATTACTTGTGTCATCACAGTTCCAGTGCTTCATTACAGCACCGGGAGTTGATTTTTGTTTTTCTTCCGCTTGTTCTTCCCCTTCATCACTTGGTTCAATAACAGACAAGCTTCGCCTTCAGTGTAAGATTTGGCATGTCAATTAGGGAGAACAAGTATAGTACTAAACTTAATTTTCTGATGAAAGTGGCAAAATACAGGCCAGCAGTTGTGAAATATCCTTATCTTACCTCAATGGGATATTACGATGCACATACAGATTGGAAGTCTTGTCTCCATTTCTACAGTTCACTAAAATCAAGCAACATTATCGTACAAGTAGCACAACATATGAAAGCACACTGAAGAATCATGTGAAAGAAGGCTAGTACTAACCTCTCATGATGAGGAATTCAAACAACTCACAAGAAGAAGATCTGAACCAAACTCGCCTTATTGGAAAGGAAGTAAGATCTCCTCTTGTGAAGTTCTACTAAGATCAAGCAATCAAGCAAGGTTTTCGGTGTGACATTTTGGTTGAACTGCACAAAACACTCATCAAACAAAAGTGTTTTGTGCAGTGCAACAAAAGGTCACAATGGCAACGACATGAAGTAGATAACCCTGTTTACACAGAGGTGCAAAGGAAACAATTAGTGGTCAATAACGATGGATGACATAGAAGCCAACAAAAAGAAGCATCTACCTTATCTAAATGGGAAAGAAAGCAAGATAATAGCATTTCTCAAATGGTGGCATTGATTAATATTAACATAGAGATTATATTAACAATAAAATTCGTTAATCATGTAATTTGCTTTTAACTGTGGCATTGCATGAATTTTCCAGCGGCATTATTAGAGGGTGTTTGTTTACAGGGACATTTTGGTGTAGGGACTAAAAAAACTCCATGTCGGTCCCATCTAAAACAAGCAGGAGGGACTTTTAGGGACTAAAAGTGGGCATTTGGGACTAAAGAAAGAAGACCCCGAGGGAGTCTTTTTGGAAATTTTTCCAACAGTTGCCCCTGCCACGCATCACACCTTGTCTCTATTAGTTCATTACTAGGGGTAACATGGTCTTTTAGCATGTCATTTAATAATCTCTTGTCCATGTTTAGTCCCTGGAACCAAGCAGGTAGGGACTAGGGAGATTTTAACCAAACATGGCCTTAGATTAACAACAGCTAATGAGTTGCACGGGACAGTGGACGCAACAGCACCATGTGCATCTACCGATGTACTATGGTCATGCGCAGTCTGTTGCAACAAAGAACAAACAACCAAGGAGCATATTTGTGTTGGTCCCAGTTTGGTTATCTTTAGACACCTTTCCCTATGTGAGCGCAGCAAATCTAGTCCTGCTCAAACTCTACATCCTTGTCCCTTCCTTTCCTTTTTGAACTAGTACGTTCGCCCCTTCCTTTCCTCTTTGAACCACGTCCTAAATTTATGCGATACAACTTTCCCCACTACTTTCCCCCATTCCTTTCCTCTTTGAACCACGTCCTAGATTCATGCTATACAACTTTCCCCCTTCATTTCCTCTTTGAATCACATCCTAGATTCATGCTATATACAACTTTTCCCACTACTTTCCCCCACTCCTTTACTCTTTGAACCACGTCCTAGATTCATGGTATACATGCAGCTAGAGCAATGCATGTGGAGTAAGTAAATTATACCTTAAGGTTCTTGGGGCATGGTTCGGTGGGCGACGGGACGGGACGGCAGCGAAGAAGAAGGGGTCGGAGGCCCTCCCGCGCCGCCGCTGGGTGGAAAGTGAACAGCTGCGCCGGTAGTCCCTCACCGACGGCGACATCGTTAAGCCTCCTTCCCTTCCCGGCGAACGGATCATGCCGGATCTTTGAGCATTAGTGAGGGGAGAGAGAGGCCAACGAAGTCTTGTTTAGATCTGGAGAGGGCGAGAGAGTGTGAAGAGAGCAACTACAAGCGTTGAGGCTCCAGCGGGAGAGGGCGAGAGAGTGTGAAGAGAGCAACTACAAGCGTTGAGGCTCCAACGTGTATATATATACTGGAGAGAGTGTGAAGCGTGCAAACCCTAGAAAACATTTTGACCAGACAAAGAATCCTCCTAGCACAAATTATGCTCAAGGGTAGTTATCGAACCCGAGACCTCAAGTTTGAAGAGCGAACAGGCTAACCAGCTACACAACCCGCCCGTTATGTTCAACGAGAGGGAAATAACCTTTTATACATTCCTTGATTCGTGTGACAAGCATGTCGTGTTTTGTGTGTGTGTGTGTGTGGGAGTCACTGGGATTTCAATCATAATTGTGTCATGTGGCTTTGGTGGTAAGACTATCCACAGTGGTGCAGAAATAATGCAGCCATAGTCACCTTACCTCTCTCCACATAGTACGTTGGGTCCCACCAGTCATAGGGTGAAAAAAACAAATTAATAAGAAAAATTAAAAGCGCTAGCGGTGTTTCTTACCTCACACATCTCGCTACTGCTCGAGAACACTGTCCAATTGATCCCTCTGTTCGCTCACGTACTATTTTAAGTGAATCCTTATTATAACATGCACACAAATTTTGGGCACTTGTATTCGATTTAAGTCAGTGTGCCACCGTATCTCGTATACTTACTACTCCCACCGTCTAGGTGTAATAAGTCACGTTAGAAGGTGCAACGGGACCAAGGTGCATGTGTGTGTGTGTGTTTGTGTGTGTTTAACAGCATGTTTGTGTTAGAGAGAGCGACAGATGGACCTACTCCTACAGAGAGATGTTGTGTAGTGTACGATTTTAGCCGCGAGAGTCAGTGCATCCTCTCATTTCCGGGCGTGTCCGGTAGGGACATGCGGACAGTTGCCACGCACGCTCCTGACCAGCCTGGCCCACCCAAAGCCCCTCCATCGCCCGCGCGCGCTTCCTGCCTGAAACAGTCAGCGCCACTCCAAAGAATCGGTGCCGCATTCATGCCCAGGCAGAGCAGACGCGACCTCTCACTAGCGCAAGAGTGATGGTTGCTTCATTCGTCCAACTTACTGCTGGGTCTATATGATTTGACGGCTCATTGGTCTTTATTACTGAGGTGGTAGGACTGCTGGATGTCCCACGCTTTCGGCGAAAGGAGGTACTACTACTAGATTACAATTGTCTCCATTCTTACAGCAGAGGCGTGCAAGAGCAGTGAAAACATGCAGGCTCAGTGATTACATGGCCCACCTCACACTATCACCATGTGACACCTAACTCTTTACATAGTACTCCCTCCATTCCTCAATATTACTAGATGAGTCCCCGCGCGTTGCCGCGGAATAGTGGTATATCTCTCTGTGCAAAATTATCGATTTCATAGAACGAAAAAAACTCTATAACCGCCTGACAAATGTGGTAGCCAAACTAAATAAACTCCCATCGTCATTTAGATCATCCCACGTAAGGAAAAAAGATCAGCCAACTCCTACTGCATAATGGGATTATATTTTTCGTTTTGACATGTTAATGGGACTTAAAACCTCACTTACATGCATGCTACCGGTGCATGCTTTCATGCAGACATGTTGATGTGATTTAAAACCCACTCACATGCATGTGCCACGGTATTTCTGCATGCTTGCATGTGGCTTAGTGCGGAGCCTCTCAACGTATAGATCAGATGGCTATTATGGAGTGATTTACTTCATCTAACGGCTACATCAATTTCGATGGTGTGGCTCAAGGAGAGGATAGATAATTCCTAGTAGTGGGGGCTAGCTATTACTAGTAGATAAGTCTTTGTAGAGATTACACTACATACGGAACAAAATGAATGAATCTACACTTAAAATGCATCTATATACATCCGCATGTGGTTCATGGTGAAATCTCTACAAAGACTTATATTTAGGAACGGGGGGGACGGTGTACTAAGCAAGCTTCTCCTTGTTCTACGAGTTGACGGGACACATCAAAAGTACGCCAGTGTATCGAGCCTTGCCTCTAAGGTAGGCCCCACATGGTTTGCCTCTTTTTCTAACATAACACGTCAAGTGCAATTTGTTTGTTCACCCGTGGTAGACGATCCTCCCTCCACCAAGTGGACAACCAGTACACGTGCCAAATTACCACGTGGGCTGCCTTTTTTGTACAGAAATGAGCTCCACCGTGTACCCGCGCGGGTGTGGTTGGGAAAGAGACGGGAGTACGTGCGCCGTGCATGCACCTCTTCTCTTCATCCACGTCCCCCACCTACGTGGGTGTGTGTGAGAGATACAAACCGCGTTCATGAGTATTTTTTGTTTTGGGGTGGGGGTGGGGTGGGGGGTTGATTTCATGAATTATTTGTGGGAATATGTGTCGATGACATCTCAAACAAAGTTTTGCATGCAATGTGTGTGAAATGGAGGCCTATCCATATCATACATAGAGGGTCGGGCAATCCACGAGAAGAGAGGGAGGGGTCATAGCTATTGATAGAGTCGAAGAGAGGATCAAGTGGGTGGGTGCGAGATCAATGAAGAGAGCCATCAAAATTTTGTGTTGGTGCAAGTCAAATATATAGGGCGACTGGCCTACCGGAACATTAGAGGGCACATGTCAAGTTTGTGTGTGGCAGGGAGACATGACTAGAGCGCCCGATGTATTGGTGTG
>NC_057806.1:507387281-507390073 GCF_018294505.1 Triticum aestivum | reverse complement strand
GTGGGGGAGGGGGTGGGGGAGGCCTAACTATAGAGGTAGAACGGCTCGTATATGTGTTGAGAAGGAGAGACCCAGCGATGTCTTGAGGTAGATCAGTCGACATCCATACATAACTGAAGGACGGGAAATATGATGGGACAGAGAGAGAGAGAGAGGAGAGAGATAGGGAGGAAGAGGGAGGGAGAGGGGTAGAGTGCCGGATGGGTGATGGAGTTGCTTCTTGAAGATGGTGGGAGAGGCCTACTAGACAAACTGAGGGTGGAACTGCAATGTTATCAATAAGAGTGGGGATGTGTTTCTGTGTGTGCCTGTGCATGATAGATCTGTCGGGATGCATCCATGGATGATGAAGGGGAACCATGTGTTTGGTAAGCAAACCTAACTAGATCGGTAGATCAATTGTTGTTTGTCAGAGGAAGAGAGAGACACAACTAATGAGGTAGATCGATTGACGTGTGGGTAAAAACGAGTTATAAGGACCTAGCTAGCTATATGTATAGCGAGAGATCGGTCAGTGTACGTCCATTTGTTAGAGGCAAATAAGGCCCAGCGAGACTGATAAACAGAGAGAATGGAGAGGCCCAACTACTATCTAGATAGGGGGAGGAGTGTGCGGTTGTGCGATTGATGAAAAGAGGGGCGAGAGTTTACATGTGTGTCTGACCATATGAGAGACACGAGGCAAGGACACATAAAGGAGGAGATTGAAGGTGTGTGTGTGTATGTTGTAGGCAGGCATCGCTGGAGAGGTTTATCGATCGGTGTGTGTCAGAAAGTAATTGTGGAGACTCTGGTAGAACGACCCAAAGAAAAAAATGAATGTGCCCGGTGGATAGAATGCCGAGGGAGGGGGAGGTCGAGGAGGGCGTGCGCATGCACGTGAGAAAGTTAGTGGTAGCTACAAAGGTTAGAGGATTGTGTGGGTGTAAGAGACTAACAAAGATCATAATTTGAAATGAAAGCGGATTCATATATTTGAATAGGAGATCATAGTGTTTTAAACATTGCATGCATGAATATAGCAGTGATACACATGCTGTGCACATGTTATACCATAATGTGATAATGCATGGCGTTTGCAACTCACATCTAAATGCTGAACAATCTAAACCATACTATACATCAAACAATCTCACATTTTATTTGAATTTGTGATAATGTGTGGCATTTGCATCTTACAACTAAATATCGAACAATATATATCGAACATTCTCACATTTTATTTAAATGTGTGGTAATGTGTGGTATTTGCAACTCACATCTAAATACTTGTAGGTGTAGGGGGCGGGGCACCATACATAATGTGATAAACACATTATACATATGAGACATAGTTTAGATTATGAATATCTAGCTAGAGCTAGAAATGTAATGTGATTTGAAATCAAAATAAAGTGGATTCAAAAAATCTAGTTCGAGTTCATATAGTACACATAATTCATATGTAACTCGAGACTAATCATGTGGTGTGCTGTGAAGATAATACACAAACGATGGTTTAACTTTACAATAATGATGATTGTAGATCTTGTTAAAACAGAGAAACGAATTCAAATGATTTTTCTTCATAACAATCATTACTGTAGATCTTACTCAAATAGAGAAACGAATTCAAATTTAGTTCATATTGAAGCGGTAGTATATACGTTTGGAATTCACTAAAACGTTCATTTGAGTAGTAGGTTGCATGCATTATACACGTAGCAAAATATTCTAATTGAACATTACATGAATTCAAAGTTTTGAATGACATTTTTAGTGCGCATTGATTTGGTACAGTACACGTTAGGCTTGTCCGGAAATATCAACCCGCGCCTTGTTAGCTCGAAATATTGAAGATATATCTTTGTCTCATTGTGCTCCGACAACTACCTCCATCTCAACCCACGCCTTGCTATTCTGAAATTACAACATGCGCGAAAAAACCCACCTCCCGTGAAATCCCGACACGCGAAATGCCCATGGTACCCCTGAACCGAAAGAACCGCCACAAATCAGCGACAGTACTTTCCTAACTTACCCCACATTTCGGACAAGCGCATCTCTAAGCCATGTTTCCCCATTGCCATCCCATCCGCCCACCCATTCGTACACCGAGGCCACGAAAACCCACGACGAAACCCCACACCCTGCTGCATCCGCCACCCAGCCGGAGCCTCTTCCCCGACGACATCGTCCATAGCAACACCTTGATGTCCCTCATCCACTGTACCGGATGAGGATCCGTCGTCGATCTCATCGTCCCGCTGGTTCAGCCACCCCGTCCTCCACCTCCAAGGAGCTGCCCCGACGTTCCCCTCGTCTTTCGCGCCACCTCCATTCCATCACCGCCGTCTTCACCTGCACCACCGGAAGAGCATCATCATCACCGTTTCCTCGGGTGAAGTTGCGGCCTAATCGGCGCCACCAAAGAGGTTGTACACTAATCGCCGCATTTTCTTCTTGATTCGATCTCACGGTGCTGCCGGCGCTCGGTCCCGAGCCGACACGGCGCGGCTCCATCCACGGCGGCGTCGCCAGCCACTTCCTTGATGGCGTCATTCCCTTAGCGGCGACGTCCACATCAGTAGGAGCTGCTACTGCTTTAGCTCTCGCTCGCGCTGCTGCTTTAGCTCTCGCTCGCGCTGCTGCTCTGCTCTTGCTCTCGGTCCCCTACCTGGTCTTCTCTTGCTATTGCTCTTGCTTGTGCTATTGCTCTCGCTCTTGCTCTTGCTTGTGATGCTGCTTCGATTTAGCTACACTTCAGTCGACTGAATCGACTTTTGGGTCAGCCGATTGTTAGGGGGTGGGGT
>NC_057806.1:507357820-507386999 GCF_018294505.1 Triticum aestivum | reverse complement strand
CCAGTGTGAAGGAAGAACCAACCGCAACAGGGAGGGGGGCTCGCCGAAGAGGTACCCCACTATCTATTTAGGGTTTAGGATGGGGGCGATGGTCTCCGGTGGTGGCGGGGCGTTGGCAGGGCGGTGGCATGGGGATCGCCGGAGAAAAAGCTCGGCATGGGGGGGCCTAGAGGGATGGCCGGGGCGGCGGTAGACCGGCGGTGGGGAGTGTTTTCGGGGCAGGCGTGGCGGCGCACCGCCGGCCGCGGGCGGCGGGGGGCTGCTGTTTAGTCGGTGGTGGCTGGCGGCTTAGGGGTGGAGGTTGAAGATGAACCGCAGGCCCTTGATTTCGTATCCAACGGCTGCAAAATCGACTTACCAGAGATGAAAAAGTCAATCGACCGACGTGTAGCCTCACCTTGCTAGTGCGTTTAGTTTCGACAGCAAAATTTAGTTTCGACACCAAAATTCAGTTTCGATAGTTAAGTTTAGTTTCGACAGTTAAGTTCAGTTGTAGTTAAGTTCAGAGATGAGAGGCTAATGCATTTTACATCTAGCACTTTGTGGTTATGTATTTTACGTCATGTATTGGAGATGCTATTAGAATTCCACTCAGGTTAACATTGTTCATTGTCTCTCTTGTCCTGCTTCAGCCTCGACATCGTACAACTCACTGGAGCTGCTCCAACGATGAAACCCTCCATCACAGCAGAGCAGTACCTCGGGCTCCATCTCCATACGCCTAAGATCTTCTTCCCCTCGTCCGACAGCAAAGTCAGCCAGAGCATCCTCACCGGCAAACCCAATCACGCTGAGATTGACGTGGCTTCGCCAAAGAGGTTGTACACTCGTTGCATCTCTTTTTTACTCTACATGTTATATATATTGTCCACTGAGCAAACAGATTTGTTCCTTTAGTGTCTCCTTGAAAGAAAAAACATAGGAATTTTAATTTTTCACTTGTCCTCCTTTTCAAATTCCTAGTCATGAAGCACAAGACTAAGAGATAGTATCATAATAGCATTATAACCGTACATTTTCTTGTGGTTTGACTTAATCTCACCATGCTTCTTTGCATCCTATGATCTTCCAATTGTTGTGAATCAAACACCCAGATTGGCAGAAATCCTATGTTTTTAAATTCTCTGTTTGGCACGTGCATTCCTATCCTATTCCTGTCTATTTCCTATCCCTGCATTGTTGGAATCCTCCAATTCGAACGAGCCCTTACAGAATTACTTCTCTTACAGATAGTTTTCAAAGAAAACCTTGCATGGTTTGTCCCGCTCCTGCTACACTGTCGTCCACCCCAGCTCAGCTCTTCCAACGACTGAAGGGTCCAGCACAGTAGGGATCCAGCCTCCAGACTGTCTTTCGCCGCCTCATATCTTCTTCCCCATTGCTGGTAGTCATGAAAACTGAATTACCATCATCAACCGAGCAGATGACCTCGAGGACTACACGGGTCCGCAAGAGAGGTCACACTCTTTCGTGTCTGCTTGCGTTATGCATCACTTAATATTACATGCTACTTTATCATCCTGTTCACCGATTAGACTCTGAGTCAGCTCCAAACTAATGGTCAAACTTGAGTTTTTAAATGGTTGTGGGGTACATATTGGGGCCGCTATCAATACTATCTATCTACTATCTGGTTAATCTCCGGTGTCTACTATGAGTTTCATGTTGGGTGGGAAACAAACAGTAAAGAAGACATTATCTGTATTTTTTAACTGGAGCCATTATCCGCCTTCTATTATTGGTTTTGGGTCTATCCACAGGTTAATACCATCAATCTGGATTTCTGCATGCACTCCTTACATAATCTCACTATGTTTTATTCCTATGCATGACAGTTATTGTAAACAATGGAACTGAACATGTAGAGCAAAAGAGACGAGCCTTGCGTGGCAATAAAATTTAATGCAGATGTCGCCCCATGGTAGGCGCAAAGGCAGCCCCCCCTCCACGCATTTTGGATTGTAATCGAGAGGAAGATATATGTTCTGAGGGGGATCCAGAAGTAGAAGACAACTCCTATTTACCCCTTTAGGTCTTCGCTCTAACTTGGCATGCTAATGTTGGTTGTATCATGCATATGGTGTCTTGCATTGCTTTCTTTATACATCAAATATGTCATCTACTTAGTTTAGACATCCTTTGTTTGAATGCCATCTGTTTAGTTTATTCATCGTTTATGTGAATTAAGCAACGCCATCTTGTTTAGCTAGGCATCATATATGTGAATTTTGCAATTCCATCCTGCTTAGCCAGTTATCTTATATGTAAATTATATCAGGCCATCCTTTTTTCGTTACATATTACATTTGTCAACAATGTTAGTACATTCAACTACTCTTCGTGTGCATCAGCCATTTGACACGGTGATGGCAAATTCTGGAGTGAAAACAAGGTCTTTAGAGCAGACTATGCTATCTGACGAAGCGCATATCTCCCTGGTTATGGATAGCTCCTCAGAGGAGGATTCGGAGACAGATGACCAGTCCTATTCCCCCCTGAGGTGTATGCTCTAACTTGGCAGGGTTATGTTGCTCATATCGTGCGTATGGTGTCTCGCATTGCTATGTCATTTGATTAGTTTAGACATGCTTTGTGTGAATGCCACCTGTTCAGTGTCTATTACCATATATGTGAATTATGCATTGCCATCTTGTTGCCAGACATTTTATATGTGAATTATTCAATGCTATCTTGTTGCAAAGGCATTATATATGTGAAGTATGCAATGCCATGTTGTTTAGCCAATCATTATGTATGTGGATTATATCATGCTATCATTATTTTGTATTACGGGTTCCATTTGTCGACAACGTTTGTATATTCAACTACTCTTCCTGTGCATCAGCCATTTGAAGCGGTGATGGAAGTATCTGGAGTGAAAATAAGGTATTTAGAGCAGACAATGCTACCTGCTGAAGCAGACATCTTGCTGGGTACAGAGAGCTCCCAGAGGAGGATTCAGAGACTGATGACCAGTCCTATTCCCCCCCCTGAGGTCTATGCTCAAACTTGGCAGGGTTATATTACCCATGTCATGCATGCTGTCTTGCATTGCTTAGTTTTTACATCATATATGGATTGCCATCTGCTTACTTGCTTACTATATAAATCATATATTTGAATTATATCATGCCATCATGTTTACATAGTACACACACATCATCTATCTTAATTATGGCATGGCAACCCATTTAATAAAGACATAATATAGTTATATCATCTCATCCTGTTTAGTGTTTACAGTCATCATATTTTGAATTATGGCATTCTATCCGTGAATGTATGTGAATTATGGCATTCCAACCTATTTAATAAACACATTATATAGTTATGTCATGTCATCCTGTTTACATAGTCTCATATTTTGAACTATGTGTTTCCATCTTTTTTAGTTAGCCATCATAATGTGAAATTGTGTCATGTTATCCTGTTTAGTTAGCCATCATATATGTGAAATTGTGTCATGCTATCCTGTTTGGTTAGACAACATAAATATGAATTATTTCTTGCCCTCTTTTATTCCCCACTATCCATTGCACCTGTCTATCATACAATGTCTATACTTTCAATTACTTTTCTTGTTTATCAGCCATTTGAATTGGAGAGCGTGATGGCAGTATCAAGGGAGTAACAACACGGTCTTCAGAAAAGATAGTGCTACCAGTTGATGCAGATAGAACCACGGTTGTACTTGCCAAAGGACCAGATCCACCACACATAACCCAGACTCTCACAGATTGTACCCCTACCTAGTTGGAAAGAGAACCAGCTACACCCCTTCTAACCCCAACCACGGCAGATAGTAACCCAGTTCCAGTTGACACAACACTGTCTCCACCATAGACCACCCAAACACG
Source organism: Triticum aestivum (assembly GCF_018294505.1). NCBI lineage: Eukaryota > Viridiplantae > Streptophyta > Magnoliopsida > Poales > Poaceae > Triticum > Triticum aestivum. The sequence goes on along the minus strand of NC_057806.1, from coordinate 507,383,142 downwards.
AACAATGCCCAAAGCACGAGGACCACCACTCCGAATCCCAACTCAACGCTTAAAGGAGAAGAAGATTTGTTCTTAGGTCAAGTTCTGTAGCTATGGTTCATACTCCTTTGCTCTTGCATTACTGTATTTACTCATACCAACTATTTTCAAACTTGAAGGATGGAATTGAAACTCCAATGGCACAACAGGTATGTTCTAAACCTGTTTCTTTAACTGGTTTGCTGTTGTAACCTACTCTATGTTGATTTCAGTATCAATTGAATAAACAATTATGTTCTCATGTCATGCACATTACAAGTGTTGTTATAGCTCTATAGTTACCCACACTTATATTCTGTCTATTCTGCTTTCTCTTGAACAAATATTATTTGAACTGTGTCTCTATCTTGATTTGGCAACAAAAACTAGAATGATATAGACCATAAAGTTACCATGGTACATAGATATATGTTTGTTTCATGCTGTTATCCTGTCCACTTTACTACTGAAATCATTTACCAAAATGAGTTTCATATACAACATGGTAAACATGTGATGTGTCTGCTTGTTTGTCTTTTAGAATGCGGACAAAATATTGGAGAACAGTACCGCGTTATCCAATGGTAAAGGAAGTAATGCAGATAAGGTTCAAGATAGTGAGACATCCCTGTTGGTCTCCAAGAAAGCTGATAAAAACTATCTTGATGACAGTGAGGGAACCCAAAAGTCCTGTCTTGATGTAGTGTTCGAGTCACTGGCCACTACTGCTGGCACAAGCTCTTCGAACTCGCTGTCTGAATCAGATCGTCTTCTTGAGTCTCAACTTCAAGTTGAAAGACATCGATCAGATGTGATGCGATAGGAAGCTGAACGACTGAGGAAGTCCCTGCAGAATTCAGATGCATATTTTTTGGTGCAACAGCAAGCGCTGGAGGATTTAAGCGCCAAACAAGAGAAAGTTAATAAGCTTGCTAAGCATCTTTCCAGCATTATGGGTACCCAGGTTATTGTTTCTTGAGATCTTCTGAAGTGGTTTCAGTTCTGGATTTGTTTTGCTGCGGCGTTTATTTGCGCTGGTCGCCAACTTTTACAACAAGTGTATATGATATGCTGCTTTGTTCCCTATATTTGCACTGGTGGCGAACTTTGATGCCCAGTGGATGTAATATGTGTAATAGCCGTGATAGCCTAGTGTTAGTTGCTTGCTTATTTATTTCCTTGTTGTCTTGTTTATTTGTTTGCTTGTAGTCATTGTAGTTCTTTTTCCACGATTAACTAGGGGCTGCAATAACCTATTTTTTAAAACTAGGCCATAATAACCATGGGCTAATATTTACTCTAGTGACACTGGGCCTCCTACTGGCCGTAGAGACAGTGGGCCTTCTACGGGACATAGAAACAATGGGCCTTCTATGGGCCGTAGAAACAATGGGCCTTTTGCGGGACGTATCATCAATGGGCCTTATACGGGCCGTATGATCGATTGGCCAAACATGGGCCAAACAGACCGCATTATGGTCGTAAACAGGCTAGAGTTCGAATCGTCCGTTCATGGGCCGACCATAGCGGGCCATTGTTAATAGGCCGTATTTGATGACGCTATGAAAACGGCCCAACATATTAACGGACCACAAATGGGCCAACTGTAAACATGGGCTGAATTTGGCCCACAAGTAGAAAATGACAGTAACGGGTCGTAAGTAAACGAATGCTGGAAATGAGGCCAAGAATAAATGGGCTCTAAGAAGGCCAAAAGACAACATGGGCTGGAAATGGCCCAACGGAATAACGGGTCGTTAATGGGTATAAAGTGATACACTGTTCATTATGGGCCAGTTTCACCATGGGCCGTTAATGGGTGTAAAGTGATACACTGTTCATTACGGGCCAGTTTCACCACATGCCGTTAATAGGCCAAGAGTTACATAGGGCCTCATATGGGCCGAAAGACGTCGTGGGCCATACATGCGCCAGAAGTGAAAACGGGATGGAATCATATTGGATGGCCCAGATGATGCTACTGGGCCTAATTGCGATAGGGCGTAATGGGCCTTGGGTTAGCGGGATGTAAATGGGCTATATGCGAACATGCCGTTAACAGGCTTTCCATGGGCCGGCCCGCCACCTTTTGACCAAGTCAAACGGGCCGGCCTTTTCACAGGAATGGGCCTCTGTTGGGCCGTGCCACGTGTCGACGTATCGTAGGCGCCTTCCGTCCAATGAGTGGATGACATTTGTCCCAACGATGAGCCGACACGTGTTTCCTCCAACCAATGATGATTTTACACGTGGAAAATCCGCATTGGTCGGGGCTGTTAACGGGTTATTGGATCCAAAACCTGACCCGATAGCTTAACGACGTTCCATTACGGTGGATGCTACATGTCGGTCACCCTTGACGAAAGCAGTTCTGTGACACGCGATTTATCATCATGGAAGTGGACACTTCCGTGATTATAATTTTGGTAATGTCATGGAACACTTCTATGACAGCACAGGTAAGACTATCTTGATTCTCTCATAAAATCGTCATGGATGTACATGCATGACAAAAAACTCTACCTACTATGACAAACACGTATCATCACAGAAGTGTATTTATTTGTAGTGAATGGTGGTTGTGGAGGAGACGAAAAAGGGAAGATAGTCTCACATCAACTAGGCGTATCAACGGGCTATGGAGATGCCCATCAATAGATATTAATGTGGGTGAGTAGGGATTTCCAGGCAACGGATGCACTAGAGCTATAAGTATATGAAAGCTCAACAAAAGGAACTAAGTGGGTGTGCATCCAACTCGCTTGCTCATGAAGACCTAGGGCATTTTGAGGAAGCCCATCATTATAATATACAAGCCAAGTTCTGTAATGAATAACTACCACTAGTATATGAAAGTGATAACATGGGAGACTCTCTATTATGAAGATCATGGTGCTACTTTGAAGCACAAATGTGGTAAAAGGATAGTAGCATTGTCCCTTCTCTCTTTTTATCTCATAATTTTTTTTATTTTGGCCTTTTTTATGGCCTCTTTTTTTATTTGGGCTTCTTTGGCCTCTTTTTATTAAATTTTTTTCGTCCGGAGTCTCATCCCGACTTGTGGGGGAATCATAGTCTCCATCATCCTTTCCTCACTTGGGACAATGCTCTAATAATGACGGTCATCACACTCTTATTTCCATATACTCAACAATTACAACTCAGTACTTAGAACAAAATATGACTCTATGTGAATGCCTCCGGCGGTGTACCGGGATATGCAATGAATCAAGAGTGACATGTATGAAAGAATTAAGAACGGTGGCTTTTCCCCAAATACAATGTCAACTACATGATCATGCAAAGCAATATGACAATGATGGAGCGTGACATAGTAAATGGAACAGTGGAAAGTTGCATGGTAATATATCTCGGAATGGCTATGGAAATTCCATGATAGGTAGGTTTGGTGACTGTTTTGAGGAAGGTATATGGTGGGTGTATGATACTGGCGAAAGGTGCGCGGTATTAGAGAGGCTAGCAATGGTGGAAGTGTGAGAGTGCGTATGATCCATGGACTCAACATTATTCATAAAGAACTCATATACTTATTGCAAAAATCTACAAGTTATCAAAGCAAAGTATTACGCGCATGATCCTAGGGGGGTAGATTGGTAGGAAAAGACCATCGCTTGTCCCCGACCGCCACTCATAAGGAAGACAATCAATAAATAAATCATGCTCCGACTTCATCACATAATGGTTCACCATATGTGCATGCTACGGGAATCACAAACTTTAACACAAGTATTTCTCAAATTCACAACTACTCAACTAGCATGACTCTAATATCACCATCTCCGTATCTCAAAATAATTATCAAGTATCAAACTTCTCTTAGTATTCAACACACTCATAAGAGAATTTTATTATTAATCTTGAATGCCTAACATAATTAAAAAAAATTACCCTGCTGTTTTGTAGGACTCTGAAAATAATCTAAGTGAAGCATGAGAGAACAATAGTTTCTGTAAAACAAATCCACCATCGTGCTCTAAAAGATACAAGTGAAGTACTAGAGCAAAACTATATAAGTGAAGCACATAGAGTATTCTAATAATTTCCGAATCATGTGTGTCTCTCTTAAAAGGTGTGTACAGCAGAGATGATTTTTTTAAACTAATAAGCAAATACTCAAATCATACAAGACGCTCAAAGTAAAGTTACCGATGGAAGTAGACGAAAGGGGGATGCCTTCCGGGGCATCCCCAAGCTTTGTCTTTTTGGTGTCCTTATATTATCTTGGGGGTTTCATGGAAATCCCCAAGCTTAGGCTCTTGCCACTCCTTGTTCCATAATCCATCAAATCGTTACCCAAAACTTGAAAACTTCACAACACAAAACATAAAGTAGAAAATCCTGTGAGCTCTGTTAGTGAAAGAAAACAAAACACCACTTCAAGGTACTGTAATGAACTCATTATTTATTTATATGGGTATTAAATCTACTGTATTCCAACTTCTCTATGGTTTATAAACTATTTTACTAGCCATAGATTCATCAAAATAAGCAAACAACACACGAGAAACAGAATCTGTCAAAAACAGAACAGTCTGTAGTAATCTGTAGCTAGCGCATGATCTGGAACCCCAAAAATTCTAAAATAAATTTCTGGACGTGAGAAATTTATCTATTAATAATCTTAAAAAAGAATTAACTAAATATCACTTTAAAAATAAAAATGGAAGCAGTTCTTGTGAGCGCTAAAGTTTCTGTTTTTTACAGCAAGATTAACATGACTTTCCCCAAGTCTTCCGAACGGTTCTACTTGGCACAAACACTAATTAAACACAAAAAACACAACCAAAACAGAGGCTAGATAAATTATTTATTGAATAACAGCAATTATAAATATTGGGTTGTCTCCCAACAAGCGCTTTTCTTTAAAGCCTTATAGCAAGGCATATGATTTCAATGATGCTCACGGGAAAGACAAGAATTGAAGCACAAAGAGAGCATCATGAAATGCATGAAAAACACACCTAAGTCTAACATAATTCCTATGAATATGCATCTTATAGGTAAAAAAATTATCAAGGCATGAAAAAACTAGCATATGCAAGGAAGTGGAAAGAAACAATAGCAATCTCGACATAATGAGAGGTAATTTAGTAACATGATAATTTCTACCACCATATTTTCCTCTCTCATAATAATTACATGTGGGATCATAAGCAAATTCAACAAAATAGCTATTACATAAAATATTTTCAACATGATCCACATGCCTGCAAAGTTGACACTCTTTCAAAATAGTGGGATTAACATTAACTAAAGTCATGACCTCTTCAAACCCACTTTTATCAAAAACTTCATAAGATTGAACATTCTCCAAATATGTGGGATCTAAAGTTGAAATTCTTCCAAACCCACTTTCAATATTATTGGAAACATTATAATCAATCTCATATTCATCATGGGGTTTAAATAAATTTTCATGATCAAAAGAAGAATCACCCCAATCATTATCATTGCAACAAGTAGAGGACATAGCAAAACTACCATCCCCAAGCTTATGGTTTTGCATATTATTAGCACAATTGACATTAATAGAATTTATAATAGCATCATTGCAATCATGCTTTTTATTCAAAGGTCTATCGTGAATCACTTCATTGCAATTTTCAGATTCACGAATTTCAAGCAAAACTTCATAAAGATAATCTAGAGCACAAAACTCACTAGCAATCGATTCATTATAATTGGATATCTTAAAAAGATTAGCAAGCGGATGAGGATCCATAGATCTTAGGTTCTCTATTTAGTAATAAATAAACAACTATTCCAACCAAATGAGCAAATGAACCAAGTAAGTCATTAAAGCAAATGGGAAAGAGGCAAACGGAAAAGAGAGGGTGAATGAAACGGCAAGGGTGAAGTGGGGGAGAGTAAAACGAGAGGAAAATGGCAAATAATGTAATGCAGGGAGATAAGGGTTTTTGATGGGTACTTGGTGTGTTGACTTTTGGGTAGACCTCCCCGGCAATGGCACCAGAAATCCTTCTTGCTACCTCCTGAGCACTGCGTTGGTTTTACCTTGAAGAGTAAAGGGTGATGCAGCAAAGTAGCGTAAGTATTTCCCTAAGTTTTTGAGAACCAAGGTATCAATCCAGTAGGAGGCTATGCGTGAGTCCCTCGCACCTACACAAAACAAATTAATCCTCACAACCAACGCGATAAGGGGTTGTCAATCCCTACACGAGAGTGAGATCTGATAGATATGATAAGATAATATTTTTGGTATTTTTATGATAAAGATGCAAAGTAAAATAAAAGCAAAGTAAAAAGAAAAGGAAATAACTAAGTGTTGGAAGATTAATATGATGAAGATAGACCCGGGGGCCATATGTTTCACTAGTGGCTTCTCTCAAGAGCATAATTATTTTACGGTGGGTGAACAAATTACTATTGAGCAATTGACATAATTGAGCATAGTTATGAGAATATCTAGGTATGATCATGTACATAGGCATCACGTCCGAGACAAGTAGACCGACTCTTGCCTTAAGCTTCGGCCGCTATCCAGCATGCATCTAGAGTATTAAGTTCATAAGAATAGAGTAACGCCTTAAGCAAGATGACATGATGTAGAGGGATAAATTCATGCAATATGATTAAAAAAATCATCTTGTTATCCTCGATGGCAACAATACAATATGTGCCTTGCTTCCCCTACTGTCACTGGGAAAGGACACCACAAGATTGAACCCAAAGATAAGCACTTCTCCCATTTCAAGAAAGATCAATCTAGTTGGCCAAACCAAACTGATAATTCGAAGAGACTTGCAAAGATAACCAATCATACATAAAAGAATTCAGAGAAGATTCAAATATTGTTCATAGATAAACTTGATCATAAATCCACAATTCATCAATCTCAACAAACACAACGCAAAAGAAGATTACATCGAATAGATCTCCGCAAGAGAGGGGGAGAACTTTGTATTGAGATCCAAAAAGAGAGAAGAAGCCATCTAGCTAATAACTATGGACCCGTAGGTCTGAGGTAAACTACTCACACTTCATCGAAGAGGCTATGGTGTTGATGTAGAAGCCCTCCGTGATCGATGCCCCCTTCGGCGGAGCTCCGGAACAGGCCCCAAGATGGGATCTCATGGATACAGAAAGTTACGGCGGTAGAATTAGGGTTTTGGCTCAGTATCTGATCATTTGGGGGTACGTAGGTATATAAAGGAGGAAGGAGTACATCGGTGGAGCAACAGGGGGCCCACGAGGGTGGAGGGCGCACCTGGGGGGGGGGGGGTAGGCGCGCCCCCTACCTCGTGGCTTCCCTATTGGTTGCTTGACGTGGGGTCCATGTCTCCTGGATCTTGTTCATTCCAAAAATCACGTTCCCGAAGGTTTCATTCCGTTTGGACAACGTTTGATATTCCTTTTCTTCGAAACCCTAAAATAGGCAAAAACCAGCAATTCTGGGTCGGGCCTCTGGTTAGTAGGTTAGTCCCAAAAATAATATAAAAGTGTATAATAAAGCCCAATAATGTCCAAAACAGAATATAATATAGCATGGAACAATCAAATATTATAGATACGTTGGAGACGTATCACTTCTCCTCGGGTTGCTTGTCGGGAAAGATTCATTTCCGTCTATCAGAAGCTTTTACTGAGGTATCTTGCTGTGAAAGACTGGGTATCTTGGACCAGAATCTGTCCATATAATTTACTAAGGAAAAATTGAGGAACCTTGCACCATAAGCTTCCTCCGATAGATTGTGGAGGAAGACTAAGTTTCTCATATTCAAACCTTCATACCGTTATATGCAAACTGAAAACCATACACCTACCCATAATACATTGCAGTTGTTTACTTGCATGAGAAAAAAATTGTTTGACTGTCTTCCTTGGTCATAGCATGTTCTGTCTTTCTTTTGGATGATAGCATATTTCAAGCATCATTTATTGCTGAGCCAAAACTTTGTATATGATCCATACCTTTGGCTGAAAATATACTGTTGATTTTGCACCTGGCTTGTTTTCCTGCTGGCTGGATCATTACTGCTGCGAGGATTTTGTACTGATGTAGACTTTATTTTGATTATCAATCCAAGAAACCATTGGTATTGTAAGCAGATATTAATACTATAATGCAATTGACTGGGTAGACCATAATGTTTAGCTGAGGTTCTTCCAAATATTTTACATCCTTATTGCTTCTTCGAGTCCGGTGTCAGTTGATGAGAAATTTCCATAAGGGGAAATAAGGTAACACTGAGGGCCCAAAATAAAGAAGCAAAAGAAACAACTCAACTAAACAAAAGCACACAAGGACAATCAATTCACACACAAACAAAGTCACATATTACCACTAGTCACACAATATGCATGCCTACTTAAGCACATAAATCTCGCAGGAACTCTGGTTCTATGATCTAACATGCTGTGACGGTGTGCGCGAGGAAAAATCAATGTGTCGAAGAGTTGGTGTAAACATCGCTACACCAAGTGCTAGCTTAGCCAAGTAGCAACCTTGACTAGCTCGGAGGCGAGGACGTACCTGGTAACCATGTAGCAGAACACGAATGTTATGGCCACTTTATTATCAAGCACACGGAAAAAGATCTATACTCGTCCAGGAAATAGGATAGCTGGGAAAACTGAGTCAGCTGGCATTTGCCTTTCTTGATGACTAAGATCATTAATGGTTGCCACATGACAAGGGAAAGGCATGATCCGGGATAGAAGCATGTCTACCACCAAAACAATAGGTGAGGCTGAAAGAAAGACATCGGTGCGATACCTGAGCACCATTTCTGTAAACAGTGTTGGGATCACTTGGCATCACTCTGCTAGGACAGAATGTCACCAAACGCCAAAGAATAGGCAAGAAAAGAAACCAGAAGAAATGCAGGGGCTGAGCTGTAGTGGATCCGAACCGATGCCAGCTACACTCACTAGATTGCAGGGCGTCCTACAACCAGACCTACTCTGATGCCAGCTACACTCACTAGATTGCAGGGATCCGAACCGATGCCAGCTACACTCACTAGATTGCTCCAACATATCTATAATTTTTTATTGTTCCATGCTACTATATTATGTGTTTTGGGTGTCTATGGGATTTATTAAACACTTTTATATTACTTTTGGGACTAACCTATTAACCCAGAGCCTAGTTCCAGTTCTTTGTTTTTTCCCTTGTTTTAGTGTTTCAAAGATAAGGAATAAAAAACGGAGTCCAAACGGAATGAAACCTTCTGGAGAAGTTATTTTTGGAAGGAAAGCTACACGATAGACTCGGAGTGGACGTCAGGAAAGAAACGAGGGAGCCACGAGGTAGGGGGGCGTGCCCACCCCACTAGGACGCGCCCTCCACCCTCGTGGGCCCCTCGTGGCTCCCCTACCGTATTTCTTGTGCCTATATATATCCATATACCCTAAAATGATCGGGGATCAGAATAGATCGGGAGTTCCGCCGCCAGAAGCCTCCGTAGCCACCGAAAACCAATCTAGACCCGTTCCGGCGCCTTGCCGGAGGGGGAATCCCTCTCTGGTGGCCACCTTCATCATCCCGGCGCTCTCCATGATGAGGAGGGAGTAATTCTCCCTCGGGGCTGAGGGTATGTACCAGTAGCTATGTGTCTGATCTCTCTCTCTCGTGTTCTTGATTTGGCACGATCTTGATGTATTGAGAGCTTTGCTATTATAGTTGGATCTTATGTTTCTCCTCCCCCTCTACTCTCTTGTAATGGATTGAGTTTCCCCTTTGAAGTTATCTTATCGGATTGAATCTTTAAAGATTTGAGAACACTTGATGTATGTCTTGCCATGCGTATCTGTGGTGACAATGAGATATCACGTGATTCATTTGATGTATGTTTTGGTGATCAACTTGCCGGTTCCGCTGATGAACTTATGCATAGGGGTTGGCACACGTTTTCATCATGATTCTCCGGTAGAAACTTTGGGGCACTCTTTGAGGTTCTATGTGTTGGTTGAATAGATGAATCTGAGATTGTGTGATGCATATCGTATAATCATACCCACGGATACTTGAGGTAACATTGGAGTATCTAGGTGACATTAGGGTTTTGGTTGATTTGTGCCTTAAGGTGTTATTCTAGTACGAACTCTAGGGCTGTTTGTGACACTTATAGGAATAGCTGAACGGATTGATTGGAAAGAATAACTTTGGGGCACTCTTCGTTTGTTCTCCACTATTAGTGACTTTGGAGTGACTCTTTGTTGCATGTTGAGGGATAGTTATGTGATCCAATTATGTTATTATTGTGGAGAGAACTTGCACTAGTGAAAGAATGAACCCTAGGCCTTGTTTCAACGCATTTCAATACCGTTTGTGCTCACTTTTATCATTAGTTACCTTGCTGTTTTTTATATTTTCAGATTACAAAAACCTATATCTACTATCTATATACCACTTGTATCACCATCTCTTCGCCGAACTAGTGCACATATACAATTTACCATTGTATTGGGTGTGTTGGTGACACAAGAGTGTTATTTGGTTGCAGGGTTGCTTGAGAGAGACCATCTTCATCCTACGCCTCCTACGGATTGATAAACCTTAGGTAATCCACTTGAGGGAAATTTGCTACTGTCCTATAAACCTCTGCACTTGGAGGCCCAACAACGTCTACAAGAAGAATGTTGTGTAGTAGACATCAAGCTCTTTTCTGGCGTCGTTGCCGGGGAGGTGAGTGCTTGAAGGTATATCTTTAGATCTTGCAATCCAATCTTTTTGTTTCTTGTTTTAGTACTAGTTTAGTTTATAAAAGAAGACTACAAAAAAATGGAGTTGAGTTTGTCTCATACGCTTCATCTTTTTAATATCTTTCGTGAGTATGATGGAAATGAAAATTGTGCCAAAGTGCTAGAAGAAGAATGATTTAAAATGTTTGGCACTAAATCTTTGAATGATGAGCATGATTGCAATGTTGTTAGTATGAACTCCTTGAATATCCATAGTACTAATGATGATTGCACTAGTTATGATGAAAATGTCTCCTATAAACATGTCAATTTCTGTGGAGTGCTTTGGGCTTGCAAGTACACGCCAAATAGGGAAGATAGATATTGCAAGAGGCATACGTACTTAGAAACTAAATGGTTGCAAGAAAGGCTAGATGTTTGTGCTGAAAATTTAAATTTTCTTATCCGTACTTGGGAACTTTGCAATGAACATGATCATTTCAGTACCCAATGCAAGTTGTTTCATGATCGTATCGTGTCCAAAAATTGTAATGATTTGATTTCCCTTGCACATCATAATGAACTTAGTTTGCTCTTGGGTTATGAAGAAACTAAACGTATAACTAAGGATATTCCAAAATTTGCCATTGATAGAGTTCTTCATTTTGATCTAGAGGAAATTTATATGTATTGTGCAGTGAATTGCATTGAAAATCCTTATATTGCCAATTACATAAAGAAAAGGAAACAAATAGAGGATGAAAAGAATACTAACGAAAGGGAAGAGACTTCCCAATATTCTCCTATTATTTCTTATGATGAATTAGGTAACGAGGAAGAGCCTCCTATTCAACCAATCTCATTAATAAGGAGCTCCAAAAAGAGGATTGAACCCACACATGATGTGGTGAAGAAGAAGAAAAGAAAACGAAAGAGAGGTAAAAAGATTTCTCCCCCAAATAATGCTGCTCCTATTACTATTATGCCTCATGAAAATATAATTGTGTAAGATAATGATACTTCTTATGATCTTGAAAATCTTTTTGGCACTTGCTTGGAAGAATATGATAATTGCTATATTATTGCTGCTATCCATACTATTAATGATGAGAGTGATTATGCTTATGATATGAAAAGGACCAAGATTGGGGATGCTATGTTTCATGAAGATGATGTTTTTGAGAATATATTTTCTGCAATTAATGTTGGTACCAATCTTGGGCAAGCTATGATTAATGAAGATGATATTTTTAGTCTCCCATGTTTTGATATGCAAATTTGTTATGATGATAGTATGCCTCCTACTTATGATGATTATTGTGATGACACCTATGCTATAAAAAGTAGTGATGATTATATTTATAAAACATGTCATGATTATGATTACCATTTTTCTAAACATTACTCTTTCAATGTGGAAAATATTCGAGTTTCTTATGATACTCCCACCATCCCGAATGAGAAGAATTTTGCTTATGTAGAGAGTAGTAAATTTTCTTGGTTGTAGATCATGAAAAGAATGCTTTATGTGATGGTTATATTGTTGAATTCATTCATGATTCCACTGAAAATTATTATGAGGGAGGAATATATAATTGTAGGAATTGCAATAGTATCAAGTTTCCTCTCTATGTGCTTAAAGTTTTGAAGTTAAGCTTGTTTTACCTTCATATGCAAGTTTATTCTTGTTCACATAATTTGTTTGATCACAAAATCCATATGCATAGGAAGTGGGTTAGACATAAATTTGCTAGTCATATTCTTCATGATGCTCTCTTTATGTTTCAATTCTTATCTTTTATGCGAGCATCATTGAAATCATCATGCCTCGCTAGGGGCGTTAAACGATAGCGCTTGTTGGGAGGCAACCCAACTTTATTTTTGTTACTTGATTTTTTGTTCCTGTTTAGTAATAAATAATTCATCTAGCCTATGTTTAGATGTAGTTTTATGTTTTAATTAGTGTTTGTTCCAAGTAGAACCTTTTGGAAGACTTTGGGAAAGTCTTTGCGATCTTGCTGTAAAAAAACAGAAACTTTAGCCTCACGAGAATTGCTGCCAGTTTTTATTGGAGAGTGCTATTGAGTTAATTGTTTTTGAAGATGATTAATAGACAAATTAATCAGGTCCACCAATTTATTTGAGTATTTTATGAGTTCCATAAGTATACATTTGATACAGATTACTACAGACTGTTCTATTTTTAACACATTCTGTTTTCTATGTGTTGTTTGCTTATTTTGAAGAATCTATGAGTAGTATCGGAGGGTATGAACCATAGATAAGTTCGAATACAGTAGGTTTAACACCAATATAAATAAAGAATGAGTACATTACAGTACCTTGATGTGGTGTTTTGTTTTCTTTCGCTAACAGAGCTTACGAGTTTTCTGTTAAGTTTTGTGTTGTGAAGTTTTCAAGTTTTGGGTGAAGATTCGAGGGACTATGGAATAAGGAGTGGCAAGAGCCGAAGCTTGGGGATTCCCAAGGCACCCCAAGGTAATATTCAAGGACAACCAAGATCCTAAGCTTGGGGATGCCCCGGATGGCATCCCCTCTTTCGTCTTCCTTCATCGGTAACTACACTTGGAGCTATATTTTTATTTACCACATGATATGTGTTTTGCTTGGAGCGTCATTTTATTTACTTTTGTTTTGCTTGCTGTTTGAATAAAATACCATGATCTTAATTTATGAAATGTTATAGAGTCTTCACATAGTTGCATAATTATTCGACTACTCATTGAGCTTCACTTATATCTTTCGGAGTAGTTTGTTGTTGCTCTAGTGCTTCACTTCTATGTTTTTAGAGCACGGCGGTGGATTTATTTTGTACAAATAGATGAACTCTCATGCTTCACTTATATTATTTTGAGAGTCTTTATAACAGCATGGTAATTTGCTTTGGTTATGAAATTAGTCCTAATATGATTGGCATCCAAGCGGGATATAATAAAAACTTTCATATAGAGTGCATTGAATACTAAGAGAAGTTTGCTACTTGATGATTGTTTTGAGATATGAGGATGGTAATATTAGAGTCATGCTAGTGAGTAGTTGTGAATTGGAGGGATACTTGTGTTAAAGTTTGTGATTCCCGTAGCATGCACGTATGGTGAACCGTTATGTGATGAAGTCGGAGCATGATTTATTTATTGATTGTTTTCCTTATGAGTGGCGGTCGGGGACGAGAGATGGTCTTTATCTACCAATCTATCCACCTAGGAGCATGCGCCTAATACTTTGTTAAGATAACTAATAAAGTTTTGCAATAAGTATGTGAGTTCTTTATGACCAATGTTGAGTCCATGGATTATGCGCACTCTCACCCTTCCACCATTGCTAGCCTCTCTAATACCGCGCACCTTTCGCCGGTATCATACACCCACCATATACCTTCCTCAAAACAGAAACCATACCTACCTATCATGGAATTTCCATAGCCATTCCGAGATATATTGCCATCCAACTTTCCTCTGTTCCTTTTATTATGACACGCTTCATCATTGTCAGATTGCTATGCATGATCATGTAGTTTACATTGTATTTGTGGCAAACCCACCGTTCTTAATTTTTTCATACATATCACTCATGAGGCATTCATATAGAGTCATATCTTGTTCTAAGTATCGAGTTGTAATTCTTGAGTTGTAAGTAAATAAAAGTGTCATGATCATCATTATTAGTGCATTGTCCCAGTGAGGAAAGGATGATGGAGACTATGATTCCCCCACAAGTCGGGATGAGACTCCAGACGAAAAAGAAAAAAGAGGCCAAAGAAGACCAAATAATAAAAAAGAGGCCATAAAAAACGAGAAAAGGCCCAAAAAATTGAGAGAAAAAGAGAGAAGGGGTAATGCTACTATCCTTTTACCACACTTGTGCTTCAAAGTAGCACCATGATCTTCATGATAGAGAGTCACCTATGTTTTCACTTTCATATACTAGTGGGAATCTTTCATTATAGAACTTGGCTTGTATATCCAATGATGGGCTTCCTCAAAATGTCCTAGGTCTTCGTGAGCAAGCGAGATGGATGCACACCCACATAGTTTCTTTTTGAGCTTTCATATACTTATAGCTCTAGTGCATCCATTGCATGACAATCCCTACTCACTCACATTTATATCTATTAATGGGCATCTCCATAGCCCATTCATACACCTAGTTGATGTGAGACTATCTTCTCCTTTTTGTCTTCTCCAAAACCACCGTTCTATTCCACCTATAGTGCTATATCCATGGCTCACGCTCATATGTTGCGTGAAGATTCAAAAAGTTTGAGAACATCAAAAGTATGAAGCAATTGCTTGGCTTGTCATCGGGGTTGTGCATGATTTAAATATTTTTTGTGGTGAAGATGGAGCATAGCCAGACTATATGATTTTGTAGGGATAGCTTTCTTTGGCCATGTTATTTTGAGAAGACATGATTGCTTTGTTAGTATGCTTGAAGTATTATTATTTTTATGTCAGTATTCAACTTTTGTCTTGAATCTTATGGATTTGAATATTCTTACCACAATAAAGAGAACTACATGGATAAATATGTTAGGTAGCATTCCACATCAAAAATTCTGTTTTTATCATATACCTACTCGAGGACGAGCAGGAATTAAGCTTGGGGATGTTGATATGTCTCCAACGTATCTATAATTTTTTATTGTTCCATGCTACTATATTATGTGTTTTGGATGTTTATGGGCTTTATTAAACACTTTTATATTACTTTTGGGACTAACCTATTAACCCAGAGCCCAGTGCCAGTTCCTGTTTTTTCCCTTGTTTCAGTGTTTTGAAGAAAAGGAATATCAAATGGAATGAAACTTTCTAGAGAAGTTATTTTTGGAAGGAAAGCTACCCGATAGACTTGGAGTGGACGTCAGGAAAGAAATGAGGGAGCCACGAGGTAGGGGCGCACCCTCCACACTCGTGGGCACCTCGTGGCTCCCCTGACGTATTTCTTATGCCTATATATATCCATATACCCTAAAATGATCGGGGAGCAGAATAGATCGGGAGTTCCGCCGCCAGAAGCCTCTGTAGCCACAGAAAACCAATCTAGACCCGTTCTGACACCCTGCCGGAGGGGGAATCCCTCTCCGGTGGCCATCTTCATCATCCCGGCGCTCTCCATGACGTGGAGGGAGTAGTTCTCCCTCAGGGCTGAGGGTATGTACCAGTAGCTATGTGTTCGATCTCTCTCTCTCTCGTGTTCTTGATTTGGCACGATCTTGATGTATCGTGAGCTTTTCTACTAAAGTTGGATCTTATGTTTCTCCTCCCCCTCTACTCTCTTGTAATGGATTGAGTTTCCCCTTTGAAGTTATCTTATCGGATTGAGTCTTTAAATATTTGAGAACACTTGATGTATGTCTTGCCGTGCATATCTGTGGTGACAATGGGATATCACATGATTCACTTGATGTGTGTTTTGGTGATCAAGTTGTGGGTTCCGCCCATGAACCTATCCATAGGGGTTGGCACACGTTTTTGTCATGATTCTCCGGTAGAAACTTTGGGGCACTCTTTGAGGTTCTATGTGTTGGTTGAATAGATGAATCTGAGATTGTGTGATGCATATCGTATAATCATACCCATGGATATTTGAGGTGACATTGGAGTATCTAGGTGACATTATGGTTTTGGTTGATTTGTGTCTTAAGGTGTTATTCTAGTACGAATTCTAGGGCTGTTTGTGACACTTATAGGAATAGCCCAACAGATTGATTTGAAAGAATAACTTTCAGGTGGTTTCATACCCTAGCATAATCTCTTCATTTGTTCTCTGCTATTAGTGACTTTGGAGTGACTCTTTGTTGCATGTTGAGGGATAGTTATGTGATCCAATTATGTTATTATTGTTTAGAGAACTTGCACTAGTGAAAGTATGCACCCTAGGCCTTGTTTCAACGCATTTCAATACCGTTTGTGCTCACTTTTATCATTAGTTACCTTGCTATTTTTATATTTTCAGATTAGAAAAACCTATATCTACTATCCATATACCACTTGTATCACAATCTCTTCGCCGAACTAGTGCAGCTATACAATTTACCATTGTATTGGGTGTGTTGGGGACACAAGAGACTCTTTGTTATTTGGTTGCAGGGTTGCTTGAGAGAGACCATGTTCATCCTACGCCTCATACAGATTGATAAACCTTAGGTCATCCACTTGAGGGAAATTTGCTACTATCCTACAAACCTCTACACTTGGAGGACCAACAACGTCTACAAGAAGTAGGTTGTGTAGTAGACATCAACGACCCAAAAAATTTATATGAATTATTTGGGAATTTTAGGAGTTACAGAAATATAGGTTGCTTCACAACCTAAAGCAATTAGGGTTATTCGTTTAATAGAAAAAATAATATTCTCTAGAAAAGGATTTTATGGTTTGGTCAAGAACTGAAGGGACATGATCTTGGGAAAGTTTTGAGAATGATGAACCACTTGGGAGAGGAAATGATGATGATCTCCCGAGTTGCAAGACCACAGATCAACTCCAAAAAGAAAAACAGAGCAAAAACCAAATAAATCAAAAGAAAAAGGAAAGGGTCAAAAACCAGGGAGTTACAGTGAAGACCTATTCAATTCTTGATAAGTGGAATGCAATGAAGTGAATAGAGGTGATCTCTTATAGATCGTACAATGGCGCGACACATGTCTTTCGTAACCATGGATCAAACTGTGACGTTGAATGAACCTAACACCTGAACAGGGCATAGACAAGTGGTGTATAGATCTGATCACTTGAAAATTCTTTTTCCCAAGCATGCTAAGATTAATACATCATGTATGCTAACAGTTCAATGCATGATACTAAGGGGACACCATAGGGATTGGATTCAATAAACACTAATGACAAAGTACGTGGCACGAGACCCATTTTTATGGAATTCTTTAATATTGTGCCTATATGGTCCATGAACCCAATGCTTGTCCATTTAGAAAATTAAAGAGATAAGAGTAAATGTATTTACACATACCATCTGCTAATGAAGGTACTACTATGTATCGAGGGGCCATCCAATCACAATATCAACTAATCTCATCTGGATCCTCTATTTACAGGTGTTAAAGATATAGATTGCATTTAAAAATTTAATGCATCTATTCAGCACAAGGTTTCTTATCATGCATTTATCGCGTTGGGAAAGTGCCTCCTTCAAGTTCAATCCCATCATGCTAGTGCTCTTGGTTTTGCCATCTTCGCATGAGAAAGTTAGATTGGCAACTTTCATTATATTTGA
The DNA here is from genome assembly GCF_018294505.1 of Triticum aestivum. Classification (NCBI taxonomy): domain Eukaryota; kingdom Viridiplantae; phylum Streptophyta; class Magnoliopsida; order Poales; family Poaceae; genus Triticum; species Triticum aestivum. The sequence goes on along the minus strand of NC_057806.1, from coordinate 507,365,202 downwards.
GCTAGGTTTCTTACATTTCTCCATTATTGACAAAACTTTTGTTGTGATCTTCTATTCTTCATAAGGTTTAAACATGATGAGTAATGGAAATGTGGAACTCATATAGAAATAACTTGCCAACATTTGCCACACTTCTACATTGACAAGTGTCAAAGATACATATTGCATTTTGTTAAGAATAATAACCCATGCGGTTATTAGAGGATAATTCCCTCTCTTTCCCGCTTGTGCGGTTTCGGATTACTAGCAACCGTGATGACGGTTACAGCCTGCAGTGACGCCTCCAGTGAACTGTCGCCTCCCTTGGAGGCAACCGTGCCATTGTATATAAGCTTCAATCATCAATAAAGAATACACAGTTGATTCATTTGTTGTCTCTCGATTACACATCAACACATTATTAGCCATGGTAGCCTCTACCGAGAGCGGATGCCACTCTGACGATCTGCAATTGCCCTCGAAGATGGCTGGATACATTGGTTGCTGGAGTTCCGGCCACCACGTCATTCACACCGAATATGAGATATTCCTCATACAAAAGGTATATGCGCTCACGCGAATCTCGTGAAGAATTAATTAATCGTGAACTACAAACAAAAATAACAGAAGAAATAATGGCTCAGGAGGATACCTTCATCATCCAAGTCACCAGGCGGATGCGAAATCCGGCGCAGGCATGGCCTTCGGCTTTCAGCCTCGGTGATGAGACGGGTGGCGGCAACCAGTTGCTGCTCCTCCTAGTCGCCCCTCTGTTGACACCAGATTTTGGCATGGCCAAGAACTTAATTAAGATGGCCTCAAATGGAAAAGTGTTCAAAGTGAGAAAATTTTGTATGGTCGAAAGGAGAAACTTTGGTATTTGGGCCATGCGGTCTCATCTCTAAGGCCGAAGTTGTGTTTGAAGGACTCGAATTTTGCATTCATAATACTATTCGGCTGATTATGCCCCGAAGATGGCCTCATATGAGAAAAGTTTCTACACGGATTGTCTTCGCCTCGTCGAAACGATCGATTTTGATATAAAAACGTCTAAACCAAAGTTCGTATGCAAAAGTTAGAGGCAAAATAGTGTGCTACAAAATTTTAGCCCGGAAGTTTCGGGCAAAACTTCCGGGGAGATTCCGGGCTAAACAGAAATTTGCACGCGCTTCGCCCCGGAAGCTGGAATTTCAGCATTATTTGCAGATTTCCAGGCCAGAATTCAATCTCAAGATGACCTCGGATGAAAAGTGATCAACTGAATAGTATTTCTCCATTGCAAGATCTACAACTTTGCTTTTTGGACCATCACGATCCGAGGCCATGTGCGACCTGCAGGAGCTGTACAAGAGGGATACTTGCTGTAATTTTAGCCGAAAGTTCTGGGCTGACCGGAAGTTCCGGCCCTCGTATTCCAAATTAGGTTAACTTTTGATGTTTTGGATGGTATTTGAGACATTTTCTTGTACGGAAAGTCCAGCCGCCTCATATATATGTAAGGGGTGATGGCCCATTGAATAACAACACACAATCGAACAATCAATCTACTTTTTACCCTAGTTTTACATCTCTCCCTTGTTCTTTCTCTCTCATTCTTCGTTCATTCTTCGTTGAATGGCAGTGATCCTCGAGGCTCTAGGGGCGCGCGAACCGACCTAGGGCAGCCCATAGCCGCCGCGCGTCCACATAGGGTTCCTCCCGGGCGCGTGGGGTTTCGGGTCCTCAAAAGCACCCGCTGGATTGCTTGTGTATCGCGCTTCCGGACAGGTCTCCTTCGGCGTGATTTGCGGTTCATCACCATCGGCATTGGAGGTACACGGTGACGTGTTCGTGTGCGAACTCACTTCTTTCTGACTCTGCTGAGGACGAAGCTTTGAACGGTCTCCGGCCTGTTCTTGCTACGAACAGATCGTCATCTAGGGTTTGCAATCTACAAAGGTTACCTAAATGCCAGTTCACCTATGTAGATGCAAATAATGCATATGTTGTTGCTAGATCATCCAATGAGCATAATGTATTGGCTAGCCCTAGCTTTATCCATCATGCATCTAATTATGTGCAAGAGCCAATGCAACAAAATCTTCATGCTTCTACGTCATATAATTTTAGCAACATGCAACATATGTATTCCAATTCCCATGCATCGGCAACCCCACAAATTCATATGCCGATGAACAACATGACGAGTTTGGTTAATCAAGTTGAAACACCCCATGTAGGAACTTTCAATGGCATGCAACATAGTGTTTCATCTTTTTATTCAAACATGCCGGTGGATATGGGAATTGGCTATGCTAGTACTAGTTAGTCGACCAATTACCCACAAACATCATATGCTACACCCCATGCTACTAATTGTTCGGCACCATATGCAACTATAGGTATTCAAAATTTGGCTTCGCATCTTCACACTAATGGCCGAATAAGTGAAAATTCTATAGGATCACATGTGTCTTCACCTAGTATCTTAGCATGCAATGTTTTCCCTGCACAATTACAGAGTTTCGGTGACATCTTGTTATCAAAGGAGTATCAAAGTATTAGGGGGCAATCCGATGAAGATTGGGCTGAAATTCGGCGAAAAATAGCTTAAAGATAGGCTAGCTGCAATGTTTGCTGAACTTAGACAAGAACAAGCAACCTTGCAAATCAATGAAAGAAAGAGTGGTGATTCGGATAACAAAGTTAATTTGTTTATTTAAAAGACCGAATCAAATATTATGTATGCTGAATCAGTCCTAGAAAAATAGGACGACAAGGTGTTGGGAAGCTATCAAAAGAGGAACAAGATATCGTTCAAGTAAAGCAACCATCATGCTCTCCCAATGTATTTGAAGAGGTATGTCTAGCAAATGATTTACCTATCTTACGATTTGGTCACAACCTTATTGTTGATGCTTCTATAAGAAAAATTATCATAAGTAATTTTCAAAGACAAATGATGAAGAGTAATTTACTTGTTAGCAATAAAATTGTTACAAAGCATATTGGTCAATAAATTGTACCATTCAAAGAGACCGATAGCAATAAAATTGTTGCAAAGCATATCGGTCAATACATTGTACCATTCCAAGAGACCGATAGTGACTTATTATTGAAGCCAATGCTTTTCTCATTGCTTTATTTAAATTTGACGTCTAATTGGATAGCTTTGCTTGCTTCATACTTGGCTTACGCATGGTTGATAACCCACAATTATAGGGGATCGCAACAGTTTTCGAGGGTAGAGTATTCAACCCAAATTTATTGATTTGACGCAAGGGGAGCCAAAGAATACTCTCAAGTATTAGCAGTTGAGTTGTCAATTCAACCACACCTGGAAACTTAATATCTGTAGCAAAGTATTTAGTAGCAAAGTAATATGATAGTAGTGATAACGGTAACAAAAGGTAACAGTAGTAAAAGTAATATTTTTGGTATTTTGTAGTGATGATAGCAATAGCAACAGAAAAGTAAATAAGCGAAAAACAATATATGGAAAGCTCGTAGGCAATGGATCAGTGATGGAGAATTATGCGAGATGCGGTTCATCATGTAACAGTCATAACCTGGGGTGACACAGAACTAGCTCCAGTTCATTGATATAATGTAGGCATGTATCCCGAATATAGTCATACGTGCTTATGGAAAAGAACTTGCATGACATCTTTTGTCCTCCCCTCCTGTGGCAGGGGTGTCCTTACGGAAACTAAGGGATATTAAGGCCTCCTTTTAATAGAGAACCGGAACAAAGCATTAACACATAGTGAATACATGAACTCCTCAAACTATGGTCATCACTGGTAAGTATCCCGATTATTGTCACTTCGGGGTTAACGGATCATAACACATAATAGGTGACTATAGACTTGCAAGATAGGATCAAGAACAATCATATATTGATGAAAACATAATAGGTTTAGATATGAAATCATGGCATTCGGGCCCTAGTGACAAGCATTAAGCATAGCAAAGTCATAGCAACATCAATCTCAGAACATAGTGGACACTAGGGATCAAACCCTAACAAAACTAACTCGATTACATGATAGATCCCATCCAACCCATCACCGTCCAGCAAGCCTACGATGGAATTACTCATGCATGGCGGTGAGCATCATGAAATTGGTGATGGAGGATGGTTGATGATGACGATGGTGACGGATTCCCCTCTCCGGATCCCCGGACGGACTCCAGATCAGCCCTCCCGAGAGGTTTTACGGCTTGGTGGTGGCTCCGTATCATAAAACGCGATGATTTCTTCTCTCTGATTTTCTTCTCCCCGAAACTCAATATAGGGAGTTGTAGTTGGAGTCGAATAGTCAACAGGGGGCCCACGAGATAGGGGGCCGCACCCCCACCCTCCTGGAGAGGTGGTAGGCCCCCTGGCCTTCATCTTTTGCAGGTATTTTTCTTATTTTCTGAAAAGTTGCTCTGTGAAGTTTCAGGTCATTCCGAGAACGTTTGCTCCTGCACATAAATAACACCATGGTAATTCTGCTGAAAACAACGTCAGTCCAGGTTAGTTCCATTCAAATCATGCAAGTTAGAGTCCAAAAAAAGGGCAAAAGTGTTTGTAAAAGTACATACGTTGGAGACGTATCAACTCCCCCAAGCTTAAACCTTTGCTTATCCTCAAGCAATTCACACCACTAGGGAAAAGCCTAGCAGCAACGCGGGTTATAGACCTATCAGTAGCACGGGTCGATGCACTAATGATAAGGTGCTACAGCTAATGTATAGCAGTAGCGTGCCTCCGCCCACACTACTGCTAAATCGGCTTAGTAGTAGCGTGTTCCTGGAGGTGCGCTACTGGTAATTAGTAGTAGCGCTTCTCCCTGCCCGCACTGCTACTATTATTTCATATTTTATTTCTTTTTTATTTCATGTTGTATTTGTACACCCTTACACAAGTTTTCATACAACTGGAATTTAGAAATTGTTTTGAAATCATAATGAGTTATTACATGATGGGGTGAAAGAACCGTGGACTAGTTTCAAGTGGATGGACATCCACTTGAAACTAATCCGCGGTTCCTTCACCCTGTGATGTAATAAATATCATCATCATCATTATATCATTAACAACTTATCATCACAATACATCATTGTCATATAACAGCTCCTCAACATCATCATTTTCATCAATGAGACATCACATAGCAAATTGGTCACTAGTCGTAATCACAGGTACTCCTCGTCATCAACTCTAACACATTGTATCACATAATAAACATATTGTACCTCTTAGGACCTACTACATTCTTTTAGGACCTACTATATTCTCTAAGGTAAAATAGCAAAAAGCAAGACAGCACCTGGCTCTCCATTATGGAGAATGCAGATTATCCTGTCTCCAATTCTTGCCTTTCGCTTAATGTTGCTTCCAAGAACCTCCTTACGAATGTCCAAACATTTTTTCCACTCTTTGATTAGCATGTGTTCACCGGTTTTAGAAATCCGATATGCACAGGTGAGATCCGTAGGATGACCTGGCTGTATGTTCAGAACTTCAAGGTGACCATTGTAATACATCAGATGAGGCACACAATCCATCGGGATTTTCTATTGAAAAACATAGTAATAACTTTGTAGTTAGCAATGATGTACTAGTTTTAGAAGTATGCAAAAGATGAACGGATGTCGTAATAGTAAAAAATCTTACCAGGGTATCTCCATAGAAGTTATCGTGGTTCAACACGTGCACTAGTGGCACGTATTCACCATAATTTGGAGGAGTTCGATAATAGGTATTGTAATTCTAAAGAAAAGTACAATAAGCAATCAGATGACTTTTCTCCTTATAAGTTAATTCGGAGCCATCACTGTAGTGGGTTTTGTCTACCATCTTCTGCACATTCTTTGAAGATTCAAAATAAGCTATCACTGGAAATAAGTTGTCAACTATTTTGAAATAAAAAATATAAATTAGTTAATAACTATGTTTGAGAAACTCACATTGCGATAGAATCGGAAGCGTATCAACAAGGACCCAAATGTCCATATTGTCTTGCTCGATGTCAGGATTACCAAGATCCATGGTGACAATCATACCCTCATAAAAACCATACATTTTGCAAAGTGCTTCCCAATTTTGGCAACCAAAATGGGTTACGCTCTGACAATTGTACAAATTTACTTCTAAATCAATACCATGATGGGTCCTTAGGTGTACTTTCTTTGTTTCAAAATTTTCATGGTCTTCAAAACCCATCCTCTCCAAGACATAGCGTCTTGCATGGCATGGGATAAGCTAGTAGAATTGTAAAAGATGAAAATTAAACATTGAAATAGTTGAAATCATGCTTAATTACGAAAAAAACACTTGTCATTGTTGCGTACCGTTTCAACGTCGAAGGTCTCCTCGAGCTTAATGCTGAAGCGGCAATCTTCATCCAGCTCAACGAACCTGTCGCACATACCTCGATCGTCGTGGCACCAGTTGCACTCCCCCGGGAGACTGTCGTCATCCGAGTACGACATTTCCTACGTTCATAATTCAAAGATTAAACTTGTACAATTAAATATATGTACTAAAAACCTAAATTAGATCATTCTTTTTAGAGAAAATCCAGGCCACTCGATATTTCCTACATATTCTAGCACAAGTCATGCCAGAATTCACGGAAAAATCCGGCATGACCTTTGCTAAAAAGGACATATCGAGCACCTGAAATTTGTCGGAACGGAAATTAATCAACGCTCCGGCAAAACATAGGCAACTCGGAGGTGTAACCAAAACATGACCGGGCACTCTGACAAAACAAGCGCCTGAAACTCATAAAGGACTCATATTGACATGGAGATTTGCCTGGTCTCACCTCGAGGTCGGAGGGGGTCGGTGACGGGGACGACGGCGGGGATGATGGAGGGGATCCTTGATTTCTGCAAAAGCAAAAACCCTATTAATTCAACTAGTACATCCCGAATAATTGCTTAAACTAAAAAATAACAACAAATATGACATGTTTAACTAGTTCTATTAATTGAACTAGTTCTTACTAAATATAAACTTACTATAAATAGAAAAAAACGAGTTCTTTCTAAAAATAAAGTAGTTCAACTAGTTATTTTAATTTTCTTACTAAAAATACGTTAGTTCTATTAATTCAACTAGTTTATTAATTTACTTACTAAACTAGTTCAACTAACACTAAACTAGTTCTATTAATTCAACTCGTTATTACTAAATATAAACTTACTACAAATAGAAAGAAACTAGTACATCTACTACTACTAATTAACATCTACTACTACATCTACTATTAATTAACATCTACTACTACTAATTATACAACTAGTTTACCATCACTACTACTAATTAATATCTACTACTACTAAAAATCATTATCTACGAACCCTAAATTAACATCTACTACTACTAAAATCATCTACTAACTAAGCAAAGAGAGAGGGGGTGGGGG